>NW_024582441.1:618854-626555 GCF_018398535.1 Haplochromis burtoni
ACACTGACTCAGAGAAACACAGGGTTTAAATACACTGGGAAGTAACGAGGGGAATGAGACACAGAAGGAGAGCACAGCTGGAGGAAATCAGAACCTACGAGACAAGGAAGGGTAAACTGAACACATTCACATAAGACACGGACCTTCAAAGTAAAGTACAATATTACAAAAATCACAAAGAACTAAAAAAGCTGGGTCAGGGGACCCAGGACCCTGACAAGAAATGTGCTTTGGAATTTGTACGTGCTTTGTGTCTAGGGGCCACCACATATATTTTTATATAAACATATATAAATAAAACCACTTTTTTTTACATTATTAATTCCTTTTGTGCATAATTTTATATTATTGTTAATAATAAATTAATTAAAGCAACAAAACAACCTGAAGAGCCGGTTTGGAGCTGAAAGAGCCGGAAATCCCATCACTACTCTCTGTGCATTAAAACTCGCGCTTCTGCTATATGGTTTACACCACTTGATTTACGGCACCTTGTCGCTCTGTGACTTTCAAAATAAAAGCATCCACTGGGTCCAAGCTCCAACAATATAATAGCCACTCATAAGTTTACAAAACACTTTACAAAATATTAATGAGGTCATTTACAAAGTGTTAGCACGAAGGGTTGATTTAAGATGGATTAGACAAATTTCCAGGAAATTATTGTAAGTTAGCATTATGAACGGTATCTCTTCTCAAATCTGTGATAGCAAGTCAGGCTGAGCGAGACTTTATTTCCTTCTTCACTATCACTCATCTGGTTGCTCAGATATTTTATAATTTGCTCACTCAGACTAAATTACTAGAGAAGATGCTGCAGCTTTTCCTTACTAATTGAACCAGCAGAAGAAGAGATGCTGGCAGGTGTGGTTTTAGAAGCACAAACAGTATTTTTACAAGCCCTTAAGGCACTGAAAGGCTTGAACCTGAATATCTGCACGTTGCCATTTTAACTTCCTGTTTTAGCGTTTACTTATTTCGAGATCAATAGTTGTGATTCCTCAGTAGGCTAAAAGGGAAGAAGCCACCCACGTGAAAAAGAAAAACCTTGACATTTAGTCACTGTCACAACTGAAGTGACGCCACAAGTCAAAGTCGAGAAAACTATATCACAGCTTAGTGTTGGAGGACGGGAGGAGGACGGGATATCCAAAACACTGATGCCCATTAAACTTATTGGCTTTAAGGTATTTTCCAAATGAAAAAAAAAAAGTTAAAACATAACTCATGTTTAAGTCCTTTTTTGGGTTTGGCCTGTGTGAATAATAGTGTTCTCATGCAATCCAGGATTTCCTCAATTCCTAAACAGTGCGTAATGGCAGCTTCATAAGAACCACAGGCATGAGTTCATAATCTTAAAATAAACTGACTGTCAGAAAGCTTTGGAGACATTGTTTAAAACTTACTTCATTGTTTGTTTGTTTTGGTAATTATCAGAAACCACTGCAGGTGGTAGCTAACACAATAAAATTTTACCTTTCACTAAAACTACCTCATCACCTCAAACTGACCTTTGAGGTGACTTTGATTTGGACTGTTTGTAATAATATATTGAAATTTTTGTTCTTAAGAAAGAAAGAAAGAAAGAAAGAAAGAAAGAAAGAAAGAAAGGCACCAGTGGCGTATCCATAATTGGGGTACCTCTGGTGTCTCTTCCACAACTAGTGCTATTTTATTTCTACGTGCTCAATCTCAATGTCAGTCTTACAACTACAGTAGACTAGCGTTGTTATATAACTTTTACTGAACTATGTTGTTATTGTACAGTGACACCAACAAATGTAAGGTTTAGCTTTGGCTTCCTCCCAAAGTCCAGAGACATGCAGGGTTTGATTAACTGGTGATTCTAAATTGATCATAGGTGTGAATGTGAGAGTGAGTAATTGTCTGTCTGTCTCTGTTTACCTTGTGACAGACTCCAGGGGGAAAAAAATATGAAAGTAATGTAATTAGTTAAGATCAGATAGTTAGATGTGATCATTCAGTTCCTTTTAATTTAGGTACATTAAAGTATTTTGATCCTAAACAACCAATCAATACCAGGGGCACTGGAAGCACTTGGTGATGTAATTAAGACACACCAAATCTAAATTATCAAAACAAAAGAAACCAGGATGCGTTTTCGCTCTCACGTTTTCTAGAGAATTTGCTAAATTCCAGGCTGAGATTTGATGGACTGTCAAGATTAAAGCTGATGAAGAATTACGGGTGGATTGGGGGGGGTTGTTAACCACCCACTGAGCCGGTCTCATGATTTCTGCATGACCGGGCTTTGTATCTGAGTTCTGGGCACACTGCCTTTTGTTTTCGGTGGGCGGCCAGACCGAACCAGCACAGAGCCTCTTTTCACCGTTTGTTCGCCCATCACTCCGCTCCGCACGCGGTCAGGAGCACATAGACCCCATCCACCCCTTTCTTTCTCTCTGCAGCTGAGCGGAAGCTCGGCTGTGCGATTTCCTAACAAGTGATCGGCCCAGATCGGAAACTACGCATCGTGTGCTTTCGTCAACAATGAGTAAGACAGGGCAACGTGCCGCCAAGCGCGTCTAGGTTTCTTTAAAACACACCCCGATAGGAAGGCGGACTTAATTTTGAAGATACATAAGAGGTGTAGACACGAGGTTTATTATAAACTGGATACACAGAGGCTGGCACAAACCAACAAAGCGGTAAAACTTTAATTTTTCAACTTGCTTTGCTGATTTATTTATGTCATTTAGTTCTGTAAAGAGATTTACTTTGCTTGGACTTAATTGTTATATTCTTTAGTGATACTGCTCGTATAAAAGTGTTAAAATAGCCTGTTGGGTGTAAAACATTTTTAACTTTAATCCGGGCATCAGTTCAGCATCATCTCCGGCTCCATCGCATCACATGGGTTATTATAATGCTCTCTGTAGACGTCACTGATGCGTTATTTTGTGCTTTATATGGATAAGAAATAAGGCAGGGCAGTAATTTAATTGGGAAAGATGAGGTTATATCACTTTTTTCACTCTTTATAACTTTAAAACTGGGGAGCGAACATGTGGAGGGTGAACAGAGTGAAATAGAGGGAGGGACTTACTGTCATTGCTCTAACACATTCTCCATCACAACTGACAGATTCACACAGTGCCGAGAAGTGTCTCAACTGCCTGCGCATAGACTCTCCCTTAACAGAATCCATTAGGGGTACGTACTTTATAGCTCTTAATATATATAAGAGGCTTCTTTTCTTTGTAAACCTCAAGATCCATAAAGATTGTCTGATTCTGGATTTTGATCAAAATATGTTAATGTGTGTGTTTGCTTTGCTTATTGTTTTTCAGGTTTTCCTGCTGACTGCTTGCACACAGGCGTGCGCATAAAGAATTAAGACTCCCGCTGTCCTTTCTGTGAACATCAAACAGAAGAGATCAGGATGCAGCATCTGGATGATGACAAGGTGAACATCATAGTCTTTCGCTTATGCTCTCGTATAAGTGTCGCTGGTATTGTTTTCATTGGCATTCATTTTCATTATCAGAAATCAATTTGAACCTTTTTGACAATGAGCCACATGCGTTACGCTGGAACGGATGCTGAGTTTCACTACAAAAAACCACCAAAGGATGAGTTTATGTGAGGCAAGTCAGAGTGAGCCTTATACAATAGACCTGCTGGTTTTCTGTATTTTTCCATGTTGGCAAAAGCAGGAGTGGTGGATGAGAGTTGAGCACTTCAGGACATGAGTAAGAGAGTGTGATTGGGAGTCAAGACTGTTGGCTGGCAAGTCTGAACTTGAGCATGTCATAGTTCCTTGTTTTTATTGCGTCCTGACTTGGAGAGAGGTGGGATGAGGGCATAGCAGTTCGACTGCAAACCTTCTTATAACAATGGCACAATGTTTTGATACGTGCAGCACAGAGGAGTTCGTGTTATTGCTCATATAAATGAGCTTAATGCACCTGCTTCCCTGCTACCTCTGAACTTAGCATTTTGCAAAGCATTGCTGCGGTTTCTCTTTTGTAAGACGTTTCTTGCAGTTACTTCATTTTCATGGTTATTTCCTAACTTTTTTCTTTACATAATCTTGGACAGGGCAGACAATTGCAAGATAGTATGAATGTGGAAGCTGAATTCTGCTTTCCGATTTTTATTATTATTTTAAGACAGGCTTCAATCTAGTCTAACTGCATGTACTTATTAATATTTTATTACTAAATGATTAATGTGAGAGGAAAAATCAGTCAGCAGTAAGACAAGAATTTAAGAGAGTCGAGTTCGGAAGGTGAAGTTCAAGCAGCTGCAGACTGATGCTTTCTTTTTTTCTTTTAGCTGAATCCTTAGTTGCAAACCAAAGTTGGACTGGTATGCAAATTCTACTCCAAAGTCATTAAAGAAAATAGATATTGAGCAACACTGTGGGCTTGGCTGCTGATGTTACTAGTAACCTACAAATGGCACATGCATAAACAAACATGTGAATGCATGACTGTACAACCGCATGCCTCGGGACAAGTCGATACAACCTAGAGTCAGATGCGTTATGTTTGTAAGATTTGTAATGCTCCGCGCTCAGCTGGACACGCCCCAGTAAGAGGGGATTTTTTTTTAAGGGTGATTTTAAAGTCACATCTTAGGTAACACACACGTTTGCACATGCACCCTGGAGCACCCGCTACACTCAGCCTCCATCTCCTCCACAATCGGACACACATTACTCATTTGCTCTTCAGATCACGCAGTGCTAATGTCACTGTTATTCTCAAAAATGAGGTCACTTCCAATATTTTTACCTTTTCTTCCCTCGCATCTAAAAGTCTCAGTTTGAATTAGAACTAACATGAATTGTGAAATTGTCTTTAGTTCACCAACGTATGTCCTCATTACTACCGCAGTTTTCTAAAAGCAGGACTGACTGCAACCGCACAGACCCCACACATTATTGAATGTCACAAATAGCTAATTCCCTAACACTTGTACATTCAGCTTGTTTTAAGCGGTGATATCTCAGTGAGAAGCAGAGCAGCGTGCAGCCTCAGTCTCAGTGAAATATTGTCACTTATCAGCCCTCTGTCTTTATTTGGTTCATCAGTTCCTCTTGCATGCATGTTTCATTCTGAGCCATGCGATATTTTTGATAACTACAGCACACTGGATATGAGTGCTATAAAGTACTGTCATGTGGCAGTTTAAGATAACTACATTGCACCAGCATTTTCCTGTTTTGGTGATAGTAGAGGCATTTGGTTTCCTGTAAAAATGTAGCATTTGAAAGAAGGCTTAACCACATGCAAAAACGGGCAGCTTGTTTGAGGCAGTCTGTGAGCAGCTGTTTAGAAGTCAATGTTGCTAATATTGAGGCACTCTGTTCTCAAAAACTTTCAAGATGTTTAATCTGTCCAGACAGTAATATCATGTATGATAAATGGACAAGTCTGTGTGCTTATCTTGGCAGGACTGTTTCTAAAAGTGTCTGTTTTTGACTTGACAAACTGTACAAAACAGGCTCCTAATCCATCTGATGAATGTTTCACGGATGCTGCTTAGTCGAGTTAATGTTGCATAAGCAGCAGATTTCAAAACTAGATGGATTAAACTTGATTAACATGGATTTCCTTTCATTAATGAGCCTGTTTGGACATTAGCATTTGCTCATTAGATCGGAGACATGAAGGAAAGCTTTTGCAACAGTTCTTAGAGATTTTTATGTAACAATCTGTAAGGATGTAATCGTTAGGTTAGTTTTAAAGTCAAACCAAAACTTGGATCGAGAGTCACATTTTCTCTTTATGCTGCCCACACGCAGCATGACTGAAGTTTGGCGTCATTTAAACCTCAGTTCTCCTTAGCAGAATGACTTTACATATTGGAAATGTCACTCCTCAAGCAAACCGTGCCAGTGTAAGGGATTAATGTGAGGTGTATTAGCTTGTTAGTATGTGCTAAGCCCATTTTAATTCTGAAACAAGCAGGAGCAAACACTCCCAAGAGGATTCAGACTTAGTCTCTCAGGGTGTCTTTAGCTACTTATCAGGGAAATACCTCAGAGCCACAAATCATGGTGCTTTGTTGCATTGCAGCGGGCCTACAGTTACTAATGCAGCGATGCGAAAACAAGAAGCGAGAACAGATGGAGAAAGGCTCATTGTTTGTAATTACCAGTGTGACTGTAAACAACGAAAGCTTTGTAGAGCCCAGAAGAGGACATTCAAACTGAGGGACTGATTGGAGAGAGGCTTCATCTGCAATTTATTGTGGCGATAGATAATAACTCTGTGTTTTCTCCTCTTTCAACAGCCCAAGAAGAAGTTGACGCCTTACCTTCTCTACTGCGTTTCAACAGCAGTCATCGGCTCCCTACAATTTGGCTACAACACCGGCGTCATCAATGCACCCGAGCAGGTGTGTGATTGATTGAGTTCATGCACAGTTTTTCCTACGTTTTCAAAAATGATAACTGGACTGGTTCTTATGTAGTGCCTTATGTAACATGTCACATTAACCCATTCACACACATTCATACAAGCACTTTTTTTCTAAGTGCTTTCTACTTTCACACTCTTGTTAAAAATTGTGAGCAACTAGGGATTGCCCAAGAATACCTTGGCATGCAGACTGGAGCACCAGCCTTACGATTAGTTATCGTATCGTTAGTTACACGATTATCATTTAAGGTGTGTCGACCCAGGGTGATATCTAAAACCTGCAGGACACCGGCCCTTGAGGCCTGGAGTTGGATGCCCCTGACCTACATGTCTGCTCTCATTTGTATGCTCTCATGAGGATGGTAAAAGTTATACTGCCCCCATGTGGAAGAGTTAAAAACACCCCCTAAGTGCCACTACATCTGGTAGACTTTACTGATGTTTCATGAAATAATAATAATCTTAACACTCCAACCTTTTTTTTGTTTGTTTTTTCAGAAACTGCGGACATTTTTCTCTAATGTGTCTCAGAGCCGATACGGGGAGCCTTTTCAGTCACAGACAATTACTCTGGTCTGGAGTTTTGCTGTGGCCATCTTTAGCGTGGGAGGCATGATCGGGTCCTTCTCTGTTGGAGCAGTGGTTAACAAATTTGGCAGGTGAGAAAATCAAAGATAAACACTGTGGTGGTGCGACCAAACGATCTACTACTGAGAGTGCGATACAGACTCTGATTTCACTTCTGTTTTTGTGTCTTACTACCAGGCGAAAGTCCATGCTGATGAACAACATCCTGGCTCTACTGGGTGGCGGTATGATGGGACTGGCGACTCTGAGTCAATCTTTTGAGATGGTCATAATTGGCCGGTTCATCATCGGCGTGTTCTGCGGTCTATGCACGGGTCTGACGCCCATGTACGTGGGCGAGATCTCTCCCACCGCTGTCCGCGGAGCCTTCGGCACGCTGCACCAGCTGGGTGTAGTTATTGGCATCCTGGTGGCACAGGTACACAAACACGCTCAACACTAAACATGCAAACCGACATAATAATCTTTTCCTTTTTATAGAAGGTCACATTTACTCTCAACAGGTACCGAAATTTAGATGAGCATAAATAAACGAAACACATCCTGTTTTATAAGCCGTGTGTAACGGTGTGTATAATGAAAGAGGAAACAGACACTGCTCTGATAAAAGGCAGTGTAGCTAAAAACACTGGAGAGCTCACACTTTTCTGCACGTACCTGTGTGTGTGTGTGTGTGTGTGTGTGTGTGTGTGTGTGTGTGTGTGTGTGTGTGTGTGTGTGT
>NW_024582441.1:626575-779059 GCF_018398535.1 Haplochromis burtoni
TGTGTGTGTGTGTGTGTGTGTGTGTGTGTGTGTGTGTGTGTGTGTGTGTGTGTGTGTGTGTGTACTCATAGCTGAAAGAGAAGAATTTCATATACAAGGAGTAAATTGGCTCAAATGGGTCAATTTTATGCACCTCGTTCCCTCATTATTTTTGCTGTGTGTTCCTCAGATCTTTGGTCTGGAGTTTTTGCTGGGCTCAGACACTCTGTGGCCTCTCCTGCTCGCTCTGACTATCCTGCCTGCTGTACTGCAGACAATCATGCTGCCCTTTTGCCCTGAAAGCCCTCGCTACCTCTTCATTGTTCTCAAACAAGAGGAGGAGGCTAGAAAAGGTCAGTCTTAAGTCAGTTTGCATACTTACAAACCAAGTTGGCAACGTCGGGTTAGTGAGACCGACTCTGACTGATTTTTAATGATGTGTGGGAAACTTTACTTTGTTATATAACGCTCCGAGCTGCTTTTTTCTTAGTTATACTTACCTCCTCCTCCTATTTCTTTGATCTGTTTTACTTTTTGTAGCTCTGGTGCGTCTGCGTGGCACTGAAGACGTGGATGATGACATTCAAGAGATGAAGGAAGAAGGGATGAAGATGGCCATGGAAAAGAAAGTGACCATCTTAGAACTGTTCCGCTCGCCAAACTATCGCCAGCCAATCATTATCGCTATTATCCTGCAGCTCTCCCAGCAGCTGTCTGGCATCAACGCTGTGAGTAGACGTCACATCCTATAATACAGCGACGTGATAGGGATATAATTAGCACATGTCAAACTGGGAGAAAGTGTAATGTGAGAAAAGCAATGTTTAACGTTAGCCACGAATGCTTAAAGGAGCATTCATTGAAATTGCACAAATGTTTTTGACAAGCACGTAAGAAGATGTGCTTCTTGGCTTCAGGCAATGTTAGATTGAGTTGAATAATTTGAGGCTGATTGGAAGAAGATAAGCACAGTGGTATTTAATAGCTATTTTGTTAATAAGGTCATGTAACCGGGCTGACTAAATTCATTAGCAGCTGCTGTGTCTGACCTGACAATCACTGTGAAGGAGCCTGGAGCTAAAGGCTGCAACATAACCCATATCACTCACCAGAAAGACGCTGGTGCAGTTTTACACGCTGCTACGTGTATTGTTTTTTGTGCAACCGTTCCAAAACGTGTATTTATCTGATTTTTTATAGTCAAATGACTACACGTGGAGAATTTCCACTCAACTTTGCACTGTATCCTTGCACTTTCACTGCTCTCAGCAACCTCAGCAGGAGGAAAGAAACTATTAAAGCCACTGTGTGACGACTGTAGCTGCTGAGCATAAAGGAGAATTTTGTTACAAGAGAATCAGATAATATATCAGGGGTTAGTGATGAGGCAAAAAAAGAGAGAGAGAGAGAGAGAGGAAAAAACTGAGTGTAATAGAAAATAAACAGAAATGTATGAGTAAATAAACATATCCATCCATCCATCTTCATCCGTTTTATCTGAGGCTGGGTCGCGGGGGCAGCAGCCTAAGCAAAGAGGCCCAGACCTCCCTCTCCCCAGCCACCTCCTCCAGCTTATCCGGGGGAATACCAAGGCGTTCCCAGGCCAGCCGAGAGATATAATCTCTCCAGCGTGTCCTGGGTCTGCCCCGGGGCCTCCTCCCGGTGGGACATGCCTGGAACACCTCACCCAGGAGGCGCCCAGGGGGCATCCTTGTCAGATGCCCGAACCACCTCAGCTGGCTCCTTTCGATGTGGAGCAGCAGCTGCTCTACTCTGAGCCCCTCCCGGATGGCCGAACTTCTCACCCTATCTCTAAGGGAGAGGCCAGCCACCCTTCGGAGGAAGCTCATTTCTGCCGCTTGTATCCGCGATCTCGTTCTTTCGGTCACTACCCACAGCTCGTGGCCATAGGTGAGGGTAGGGACGTAGATCGACCGGTAAATTGAGAGCTTCGCTTTTACACTCAGCTCCCTCTTCACCACGACAGACCGGTGCAGCGTCCGCATTACTGCAGCTGCAGCCCCAATCCGTCTGTCGATCTCCGGCTCCCTTCTCCCATCACTCGCGAACAAGACCCCGAGATACTTGAACTCCTCCACTTGGGGCAGGAACTCATCCCCGACCCGGAAATAAACACATAATTACAAAAACTTACAATATGATTAAAAAAAACTGACAAAACTTTCTGTTAGTGTTGTTGTGATGGAAAAGAAAAATACCCTAAATATGATAGTATTAATTAAGTGTTCACATTGTTTCACTTCTTTTCATGTTGCTAGACTCAAATGCAAGTCTTGCTCCAAATCTGCAGCATCAACTTCAACTGTTTGTTTTTTTTTGATCTGCCAAAAATCTAAAACAAACTGATGCATGTGCAGTCAAATCATGTTCTGAGCACTTTTTATTAATCAGAATCAATATTAACTGACTTTTCCTTCATTTCCTCTTTCAGGTCTTTTACTACTCCACAGGCATCTTTAGTAACGCTGGTGTATCAGAGCCCATCTACGCCACCATCGGCGCTGGAGTCGTCAACACAGTGTTTACTGTTGTCTCTGTAAGTGTCTGAGTGCGCAGGTGGTTTAGTTAATTTAGTACAGGTTAAATATTACGTTGAATGTCAGTTGATAATTGTGTTTCTTTGAACTCCAGCTCTTCCTGGTTGAACGGGCGGGACGCAGGACGTTACACCTGATTGGACTGGCTGGAATGGCCATCTGCGCCCTGATCATGACCATCTCCCTGTCCTTAGTGGTGAGTTCGTCATTGTAAAATGAAAATGAGAAGCCAGCCTATTGCTGCTGCATTACATCTTTTCCTCATGCTCTCTGTTTCTTTCTCTGAGCAGAAGACCACCCCATCTCTAAGTTATCTGGCAATTGTGGCTGTGTTTGGCTTTGTTGCCAGTTTTGAGATGGGTCCAGGTCCCATCCCCTGGTTTATCGTGGCTGAGCTCTTCTCCCAGGGGCCCCGACCTGCAGCCATGGCCGTCTCTGGTTTCTCAAACTGGACTGCCAACTTCCTGGTGGGGCTGGGTTTCCCTAGACTGGAGGTATTTTTCACATTTATCATCCCTGCAGAAAATGTTCACATTCACACACATGTACAAATAATAGTCGTCTTCCAGTTTGTCTCATAACAAACATCCCTCTGATTTTCCCAGGAAATTTGTGGCCCTTACGTGTTCATCATCTTCATGGTCCTCCTCATCCTGTTCTTCATCTTCACCTACCTACGAGTCCCTGAGACAAAAGGGAGGACCTTTGACGACATTGCACAGGGATTCGCCGCCAGGGTGGAAAAACCCTCCCACTCCCCGGTGCCTGAGGCAGTTGTGGTTGAAAACAAAGAGCCTGCACCGATGTCCCCCACAGAAAAAGTTCCCATGGTGAATCTTCCTTCAGAAGCAAAATGAAAAACTGTAGAAGATACGAAGGAAGATTTGGTGCAAAACAAAGCAGACAAACATGGGCCTTGCACATAGCTGGTGTAAAAGTTCTATTATTATATATACTATTTTATATTTATATATTAAGTTATATTGCATAAGTCAGAAATAATGAAAGGTGTGTGTTTGGAAGAAGCCATTTCAGTGTACTAATGCAAAAAAAAAAAAGTTTTAGTATTTTATATGTGTGCTTTTAAAGTGCCTTTTTAAAAAAATGAAAGAGTGTTTTTAAAGATCCCTCCCAGCTAGAAATGCTTCATTAATGGACTGAATTCCTCTTTAATCCTGCTTTAAACACGGTCTACACTTAAATGAATTACCAGTATTTAAGGTTTGTTGACATTTCCGATGCCAGCTCCCATCCTTTTTTACCTTATAAGAGGATCAGCATATGTTCTGTGTGAGGTCTTCAGCTACCAACAGTGTTAAAAGGTTGCAGGATTTGGGGGTTTATGTATTGAGGTCAAGCTTGAAAAGACGGATTTGGAGTTCGGTTGTTTGACCCCCCAAAAAGAAAAGATTGACTTGCTGTCCTCTCTGAAATGCCTTGTTGCCTGCTTTGAGGCAAAAAAAAAGCACTGAGGGGGGTTTAGCAGCAGTTCCTCTCCACTTCAGGTCCATATAGATTTTGAATAAATATATTTATGTATGTAGAAAACAAAGACTTCCTCTCATCCAGTAGTAGCACCACATACCCTGACAGCAGAGGATGTCTCTGCTTGTCCGCTGTTTGGATGCGACAGCGTTTGTGCCGAGAAAGAAACAAAACAAGGCGAGTTCTGTAAGCCGGAGCCGTCTGCATCAAATGTAATATTTGTATGAGGACGAGAGAGACGTAGTCCAGCACCGCCAAGCCTGAACAAAGCCTCTTTAAGGCTTCTCAAAAAAACAAAAGCTTACCTCTTTAGTTTGCAGATTTCACTGCAGGGTACAAAGTAGAACGAGAAATAAAAAATGCTGGCGTTTACAGCTCAGATTGGATTTTAGAAACTCAGGTGGCCAACTGTGTATGTTTATAGCTCCCAACTGTTACAGCACAGAAAGGATATTTATCCACCACTGCACTTGAAACTCTTTCCACATCTGTAGAGCATTTGAGAGAAGCAGCTATTGCAAAGTAGGTCGTAAAATAAAATACAGTTTTAAAGCAGTGTTTTAAAGTATTTGCTAGTGTGAAACTGTTACCTCATTTGAGGGATGTGTAGAAGCACATTGTGGTCTACTGATAACTAAACACACATCTCAGTCAAAACAGGTCATTACACACGCTTGACGATGTTGAATTAAAAAAAAAAAACACTACGTGAATTGTATTTATTTTAGAACCGAAGAGTCGTTGTTTGCATTTGTTTCTAACTGTTTGAAATGATGTGAATATATTGTAAAGGCTCCAGTTACTGCACACTGATCAGCTGCTGCAGCACATGATGTGTCGGTGTTTGCAGAGCAGCATCTTCTTCTGGGTGTGCACAAACTGATGAGCTTAACAGGGTTATGTTAGCACTTTGGCAGTCAGACTACTGAATAATGATTGCGCATACTGTTTGCGCCCGTTACATGTAAATGTGTCGCACGTGCTCGAGAGGTGTGCGGTTTTCACTTGTCCTGTGAAACCTGTTACTTCCACCTTGATTTTTCTTGCACTCTGCACTCCTAGTGTCACTGTATCAGATGCAGTTGTGTTGCTTTGCAGTTTTCACATTTTTAATATGTATATTTTGCTCTTTTGTTATCTCTTTTTTTGTTTGTGTAAATAAACAGAAACACTTAGCCAAGTTGAGCGTGTGTCAGAGTTAGAGATGACCTTTGCTGCTCTGCATTTCGTGCGAGACACTTGGCTTAGAGAAACCAAGAAGAAAAAGTTTTACATGTTTCAAGGGAAAAGCGCCGCCTGACTAATGAGTGTGAACATCATAAGTTTTGTAAGTTTATAAGGCCACAAGTCAAAGCCAGTTAGTTATCATGAATGTTTAATGTTAACTGTCGCTCCGTGGTAATCCATCGGGCAACCACTTCTCCACTGCAGTGTTTCCTTCTCGTTTCGCTGTGGAAAAACCTCAGTGAGCTGTGAGGCGCGATGTATTACAACACAAGCCACGAGCGCCGCTGTTGATGAATCGGGTTTAAATAATACATTTGGGTGTTGTGTTGACATTTTTGTTACGAGCTCAAAAATCAAATCAGAAGACGCAGAGGGAACTTCCTGTGATCTGTTTTTAAATCACTGATCTCGTGTTTGTGAGGTCACAACCAAAGGGACTCGCTTTTCAAAAAGACACTGATTACGATGCTTCATTTGGAATTTGCTCGCAGACAAAACTGAGGCGAAAGTTGATATTAAAGGTTTTCGTCATTAGTCTTGTAATACATTATCCGTCTTTAGTTTAAGCTGCGATCATGGCTCAAATTTCCATAATGCTTTGACAGATGAAGAATCTGCTGAGTACCTGTGGGCTACAGATATTTTACATCCCACTATTTGTTTACGTGCCTGCATCACACTGAATTCATTAAAAGCTGTTAGCGACTCCAGTTTTCCATGATTTCTAAGCAGATTAATCATTTATTCACAATGATCGGAGTCACACTGAATCGGGTCTGTGTGGCAGACTAAACCCCATACCTGTGCTCCAAAAGGGTGATCTCATTTCTAAGCACCTATATGTGGACAACCAGACTGAGATTGAAATTTCTCCCCTAGTGGGGCACACAAGTCAATTGTAGATGTTTACATATTTGTCTGACAAGCACAAAGGTGCCCAGTTTGATTCCATGAGGACACACAAATCCCTTGGCTGTTGTGTCAGAGGGCCATCTGGCATAAAAATCTGCTAAATCCAAGATGTAAAGCTACCTGCTCTGAATGAAAGCTGAAATTACCCTTTTCCCTTTTTTGCTTATATCAAAAATTTTCTGACAATGGACAAGATAAGCTTCAGTCTGATTGGTCGCTTTAGCTATACAATATAATCTTCCATTTCCTGTTTGGCTTTACCTTGTGTACCTCAGCCCATCGAAGAAGCACACAGCCTTTGGTAAGGGGCCCCCCGGCTGGCTGGGAATGGTGCCATCTAACTGTGTCAAACCCACACAGCACATCTCCCTGCAAGAGTCCACAGCAGTTACTCACAGCAGTGAACTGGAGCATGAAAGCCCATCAACAAGCTGCAGTACTGCAGGCTGGCCAGCTAGTGGCGTGCACAGACCAGAAGGGCTGCTCAGATGTGTGTGTGTGTGCCTGAGTGTGAGTCTGCATACTGTCTGGATGAGCTGTCCTATGAGGCGAGGAGTGTGTCTGAGAGAGTAGGGTGGTGGTTGTGGTGGAGGGGTGTTAGAGCATGAAGCCACATGAAGGATGGCGAGCGTCCCAAAAAACATGTCTAAATTATATTCATTTTCCATAAAGGCTGAGCTGAGTGAGATCAAGAAAAACAGCAAAAAAATAAAAAGTTGGTCACTCTCACATGCCACAGCTTGAAAAAATGCGGGTTAGCACAGTGTCCAGACATGAGAGGGATGCCACAGCTTGCCAGCCAGCGTTGCAATGGACGCCGTTAGTCGTGTCTAGACGGCTGTTTTAAAGACCAGAAAAACTTGTTTATTAATTCTCTCCCTTCGCTCTCTGTCACTCTCTTGTCGGCTCTCCTCTCTGTCTTTGTTTCTCCCATATAAGAAAATAAACCCTCTCTCTCACTTTCCTCCTCTCACTCGTTCTCTCCTCCTGTCTCTGTGACAACGGTGTTTTGTTTACTTCCTCACTTGGCAGCGTACTTATTGTATCTGCTGCTCTGTAAATATTTTTCTGCTTCCCTCATCCATTCATCCATCCACCCCCCATCCTCTCTCTCTCTTTTTCTTAGATAAAGGGAGCAAACAGACTCCACCCCCTCTCCACCCCCCCACCTCTTGCTCTGTCACACACACTCACTCTATCTCCCTCTTTCTCTTTCATACTCTCTCCCTCCCTCTCTCCCTGTCAGTGTCATTCTGTAGTGGAGATGTGGAGTGTCTTTCTGTCTCTCTGTCTGTTTTTCCAGCCTAACTCAGCTGAGGAAGGTAAGAACCAAACTTTTGATTGCATTTATTCACGTCAAACCTGTGACTGCACGTGCGTGTATGTGTGTATGTGTGTGTGGTCATAAAGCTTGATGGCGTGTTTGTACAGCGCTCTCATCACGTTCCTGAAACAAGTCCACAAGTGAAGGATGGGCACTTAGTATGCAACTGTTATAGCTCTCTAAGAACAAGCTTCTGTGGGAATTAATGGGACTTTGACAATGTGTGAAACTGTGGCACATTAGTCTGCCACGCTACGAGTCAAGCCACCCTGGATTATGAGTCCTCCACCTGCACCTTGGGACCCCCGGAATAATTACCAGCTTTACGCCTGCTTAGACAGCCCTTAGTTTTCTGGGCTCTGTGTTGTGTCTCAAAGCAACAGTGCACGTGAATATGCATGCAGATGCTTGTGTGCACCACTGTAGAAGCACATCAGATAGTAGTTTGTTGGCACGGAAGGGCCAGGTGCGTGCCAGGACCTATCAAGATCCGGCAACAAAAGGATATGGAAATAAGGCAGAAGACAAATGAATATTAAGCCGCATAACCCCTTCTCTTTGCTATGCACTCAGTGACCTACCACCCCTCTCCCGTATCACACATGATCTCATGGATGTGACAGCCGCAGGCCCCCTCTTCTTCTTATCATTGCCCCCCCCCCCCCCCCCTTTTTTTTTTTTTTTTATTTCTTCTGCACTGGTGTCCTTAAAGCGTGTCTCCTGTTTCTCCTGTTTCTCCAGTTCTCTCCTGGTAACTTTTAATGCTTTGCTTACATAAATGGAAAGAATGTATGCCTTAAAAAGTGCAAGACTGAGTGACTGTTTGTGTGTGAGAGAGAGAGAAAGAGAAAGAGAGCGAGTGACAGACAGTCTGAAAAAGATGGATAATTAAGTGAGACTCCATCTATGAAGTGTTCTGTCAGATCAGAGTGGGCTGACTTGAGAAACCTGCAAAAACATGATGACTCAAACTGGCTTTGTGTGTGTATATATATATATATATACACACACACACACACACACACACACACACACACACACACACACACACACACACATATGTATATATACATATATGTGTGTGTGTGTGTGTGTGTGTGTGTGTCTCCATATGTGTTTGGCTATAGGTGCATACATGCCTTTAGATTTGGCCTATACATAGCTCTCGCTCCTACACCCTGTCCCCAGCACTAGAGAGGGTGTCAGCAGTCAGCACGCAATTACTTTCAAAGGATATGTCTCTATGTTGCAAAGAGCTGCACCTGTTCGCGCTCATCTTCTTCTTTGGCTTTAGTTTACTGCGAGGTGTGTGTCAGTAATAGTCTGTTACAGTGGTAACTTATATGTCAGCCTCACGCCGTGGATTCGAGCCGCGCTTGTAACAGATGGCTTGGACTAAGATGAGACAGAATGACTGCGAGGAGAGAGGCCGGGCAGTGTAACGAGCCCATACTGACTCTGTGTAATTGAAACAGAGCTTGACATAATACAGTATTAACCCAGTAGCATGGGCGTCCCTATAAATCCACATGAAGTGAAACATCCAGTTACATCGTGAATGGACGGTTTGGCATCTGCCTCGGCTTTCGTCGCAGCAAATGACGTCTGGACCGGCTGGATATAGCTGCACGTTAACTATTTTTAAAGTCGTTCTTTCTATTGTGAAATGTGAGCCATCTGCTTTTCAAGTACACTATATCTGCATCAAAAATCCGAATTATTGTCTATTTTTATATCACAAGATATGAGGAAGTGTCATTTTTTTCAATAGTTTCCTCTAGGTTAAAAAAAAACCTAAATCTTTGCCGCTTCTCATGAAGACAAATCACAAGTGAGCGACAACTGATTTGCATCTCTCAAATGCAGCCATGTGTAAGTGTTGCTTCATTCGCCCACATGCATTGTTGATGTGGAGCCTCTGAACCTTACGAATCTGTGTTGAGGATTGCGTGTTCACTTTGGATTAACACCTCACACCCAAGGAAGGGCCTGAACGGGAGACACACCTGATGCCCCTCCGGCCCTTTCTGTCATAGACGAGCGGAGTTGCAGCGATGCTCACTGAACTATGCAGTTCCAGGAATTAACCTTGCACTGTTAGTTAAACTTGTTTCATGCCTTGAAAAGGTAATCTCTTCTGAATATCACCAGGCTGCTCAAAAAATGTATCGATTTTTTATTTTAACGACAACATTGATTAATGAATTCATGCATTTCTCTCAACGTAAAATAAGACGTTTCTTCTATAATTCTACTTAATTACATTTCTGAAAAAAAAATGCAATTTTTTTTACTCCCTACACTTAATTCCATTCAATTCCATTTTATTTCTATAGCTCCAAATCTAATACGTATTGTAAGGTAAAGAGGTAGAGGAAGATATTACAGAGAAAACACCAGCAATCAGACTACGCCCTATGAGCAAGCACTTCCCAACACTGAGAAGGAAAAACTCAGAAACCGAAGTAGGCTCAGGGAGGGGCAGCCATAACCTGCCATCGGTTGGGAGTGAGGATGGGCGGAGCCTATCCCAACCATCATAGGGCGAGTGGACGGGTTGTCAGTCTATTGCAGGGCTTCACATAAAGATTTTACAAAAAAACCCATATGATGTTATAAAATATCTCCCTAAATTTTTGCATAACTTTTTACAAAAAAAGCAGCCAGCTGTTACCACTTTACCAAATAGCACCATTTAAATATCACATCTGAAACACTTCAATGTCAAAAAACTAATTTGTACAGAAAGACTTTGTTTCATCGCCCTTCAAATGTGCTGTGAATCTACCACTAACCTACACCAGCACTATAAAAGTATAAAAACCTACTGTCTCCCTGTTGGTTACGTTTTGAGTTAGCTATCCTTCTCCTTCTTCTTTTTCTTTCTTCGGCTGCTCCCTTTAGGGGTTGGCACAGTGCATCATCTCCTTTCATCTCACCCTATCCCTAGCATCCTCCTCTGTCACACCAACCCTCTGCATGTCCTCTTTCACTACAGCCATCGTCCTTTTCCTTCTGTCTTTGTCCAGTATATCCACTATCTCTCCTCTGCACATGTCCGAACCATCGCAGGCTTGCCTCTCTGACTTCATCATTTCATCCCTCTCTACCGTCAGCCAACAGTAGCGCAGTTTCCACCGGCAGCCACTGTTTTGATTTCTTTATGTTATTCTGCTTTCTTGCCTCTCTTTACTTTGTTGGGTTCTTTTGCTTTTACCTGTTTAACTTTGGAAGTTGTTGTCACCTTTGTTTGACTTTGACTTTTGCCTCGTTCCTGTGACTGTCATTATTCTCTGCACCTATTTCTGATTTCCACTTCCCTTATTACACTGTGAAGCATTGTCATAGCATCTGTCAATCTTGCCTGGCTCCCTATGATGGCCTTTTGGATATCGGTTTGTTTTCATTTTGGACTTTTATTTTTTGGGAGTTGGACTGCCAGCTAAATAAAGGTCCATTTTTGTCATTTGGTGTCTGCCTGGGTCCTGCATTTTGGTCCTGCTTTCAAATACTGTGACAGCTACATCATTACAATGCTGCTTACAGACTGATGCATCAGTATTATGGATGTAATGATGTAAGAGGCCATTTTTCTGCAAGTAAGATCCTTTTAGCTAGCCACTCTATACATACTGCTTTACTGCTACTTTAAATTAAATAAAGGACATGAATCCTTCTTGAAACACCAGACTGCATAAATTTAAAGCCATGTTGACATTCTCACTCTAAGGTCATCTGGGCCATCGTTCCTGCTGTCTCTGGTTTTAACTGGGTATTAATTAGGCAGAGTGCCCTCCCTATCCCAGGCGTAATAAGCCACTCTTTCAGGACATGATCAACTAGAGAAAGTGTGATAAGAAAATAAATGGCATGCTTGTCACAGTGGGAGTGCTGCAGAACGGATGCCGCTAAAAGCCCTCAGCAGCTTCTTGCGCCCGTCCTTACATCCTGCATGTGCACGGGGCTGCAGTAACCAAGAAATCACACGCTGGTGGGAAGTGGAGGACTCAACTCAACCCATCATTGACACTACAACACTTAACTGTGACCCAGCTTTATTTTTAGTTCCAGCATGCTGAGAGCTTTGTAATGACATTAGGCCACTTTTATTAAAATGAATGACACATCTGCCATTTGTGATATAAGAGGTTCAGCCAAGACTCTCCGCTTTGAGCCAGGCAATGTCGTGGCAGATAGCGTCACAGATAATACGCCTGTGTGGACAGGCAACGAGTTAGAGCCAAAAAAAATAAAAAAAAAATACTAAAAGATGAACACGTGGCATGGGCCGCTGTAACACTGGAATGCAGTTTTTAGTTTTGAATTTCACATTAAAGCAGTTGCCTGGCAGTTTGGGTGCTGGCACCAACCGAACGGACAGAGAGCTGAGTTAGGCTGTTGAAGGCTTCACTAATGAGAAATGACACAGTGGGTTTGAATTAAACTGATCTCTTGCATTCCTTCATCTGGCAGCGCTGAGGGTTGAGGGTTGAGGGTGGAGAAGATGATGTTTGCGGCTTCTGTTTTTGGTGGTAACTGGATATCTATTAATGGAGGAGTCAAGCCTGTTTAGAAGAAACTTTTACACTTTTGTCTTTGTACACATTACTCCACTCGAGTGAATTATTATCCTTTTAACAACCAACATGCCACTAGCAAAACATTTAGCGTTCGGGTGAGGGGTAGGGTTTAGGTTGGGTTAATGTCCCCCACTTTTTATAGTACTTTTACTTATTTGGATTAAGTGAAAACGATTTAAAATTGAAGCTGTTATGCCAAAATAATTATATGAAACTTTATTTGAAAGGTGACATTTGCCTATTTAACAAAGCTCAACTCTAACTATACCCCTAGCATTCGTCACTGTTGACCTGGTGGATGAGTAAAAGCTTGTATCACGATTGTTTTTGTCTTTCCAAAACGTTGAACTTCTCAGACAAAAATGAACAAGTGAAATATCTCTGATCTGCTCCTGACTTTAAAATCAAGTCCTTTGATCAAAGAAGAGGAGAAAGGTACACCTGAGTTATACCTCGGTAGTGGAGTTGCCAACATGTTTAATCGTGTGCTGGTTGAGGATGACGTTTAGTCATATTTCTGCATGTCAAATACTTTTTGCAATTATGACATATCTATGGCACAGATCCATCCATTCATTTCCTTCTGCTTACCTAATTCAGGGCTGCTGGAGCCTTTCCCTGCTGTTACAGGGTGAGATGCAGGGTGGCATGGCGGTGTGGTGGTTAGCACTGTCAGCTCACAGCAACAAGGTCCTGGGTTTGAATCAAGATTGGAGGCTTGCTGTGTGGAGTTAGCACATTCTCCCCAGCTTCTTCCACAACACAAAGAGCTGCATGGGGTTACCATGGGCAACCTCAGGTGTGAATGTGAACGTAGATTAAACACAAAAAATATAAAATTATTAGATACAGACATAAAGAAAAAGTAAATACTTTTAACTTAGTAGGTTATACCTTTATCTGCTCTTGTCACAATACTGAGGTTATAAAATTGATGCCACCCTCATGTCTGCACTGCAGACATTAAATCAGAACCTGCAGATGCTTGCCTTAGTGCCACACAGACACACAGGAAACTGCTACCCTGGCCTTGAAATACAACATGCCAGACCCACAGTATATCAATCCTGAAAGATCTAGCCAAAAATAAAGGCTAGATCATAACAAATCCTTTGTTATGAGGTTTTGAGAACTGGCACGCAGATTTTACCCACCTTCCACCTTCATTGCTAAGCTAAGCTAGGTGGCAGTTTGTGTCTCCTATTTAACACCAGACATAAGAGTCAGTCTCCACATTTAAATTTAGTTCACTTACAATTTATTTAGTCATATATTCCTTACCACCTTCAGATTTGGAGGCCTTTGTCGGACCATTTCTGTGACTTTCTGAAACTGACAATACAATATTCTCACCCACTTCACACTGTGATTGGCCAGCTATGAAGAAGTGTGAAAGTAAGCTGGGTTTGAACTCCTTTCCCAAGCTTACTTTTTTCATTTGTTACAGCTCTTTGTGGCACTTTCAGTGTGAAGAACAAAGTGAAACACTATGAATCTCTTCCAGGAATGTTGAGAGACCCATTAACGTCACCATCTTGGTTTTTGGAGCTAGAACTGACTATATTTAGAGTGCTAAGTTATCAAGTACCGCTAGCTAGCTAGCTTAGCAATGTGCATCCACAGACTGTATGGATACCTTAAAGATACCTGATTAGTGCGAGCTAAATAAATAAAACATTAGGATTTCACTCATCAAAACTGGAGCACAGACTTCTTCTTAACTGTCAGATAATTGTTCTAAAAACATGTAAAAGGCCCAAACAGCACAAACACAACAAAAGTCCAATTTAGTTAGCTGAGGTGACACATTGGCTGCATAATTGCTAGAAAATAAAAGCAAATACATTTTAAACTGGAAAATTTGAAAAAAATAAATAAAAAATCCATCCAGCTGTTGTGTTTTGCTCCATCCTGTAACATGTTTATTTGGACATTTTAACATGTCGTCTGTGAGGATTCAGTCACGTTTGGAGTCAGCCATTTGAGCTGCACTTTTTGGCACTTTGTGCTGGCTTCATTTTTTCAACTGCAGTGGTTGCTGCTTGCCACCATCCCACTAATGCCTGTTATTTCAATCTGCCTGCGAGCTTGCCTGAACAACTAAAACAGGTTTTTATTGCAACAAGATTGACAGAAAGCAAATAACTGTTTCTCTCAAGAAGTCAAACTATAATTTTAAAATCTTCATGTCTGCCAGTTTTACTTTAGCAAACATGCTGTAATCAAGACAGAGAGTCAGTTGTTTTGATGTGTCCTCCTACCTGTGCCTGTTGCTGCCTGCACGTAGGGATTGATCATCTAACCTGGTTGTTTGTGCTCTTTGGTGCAGCTGCGCTTTCATTCAGTTTTTTTGAGATAACTCCCTTTGACATGTGCATGCTTATTTCTGGAGACATGTTAATCCCCTTCCTTCCTTTCGTCCAACCTCCTCCTGCTCGCTTTCTGACTTGGCGTATCACTCTCTCACTGTGGTTGTTTGTAATGAGGGTTTGGTAAGGGCCTTGTCCTTGACTGACTGTCTGTGGGAGGGAGCATCTGGAGTGTATCAAGAAAGGGTGGAGATGGGTGGATGAGTGGACAAAAGACAAAACACAAGCTGACCGCTGCTCAAAACGCTTGCAGGCACTGTGGGAATTTTTTGTGTGTGTGTGTGTGCATGAGTGTGTTTCTGTAACGTGTTGTTACCTGTGAGCTCGCTGACTATGTCTTCTCTGCTGGTGCATTCACTTTGGTGTTAAGGCATAATTTACACTCGGATCCCTCTAGTAGGCATTAATATTTACAGCAAATTTCTTTTCAGAGTGAGTCAGGAGGGGCTCCACTGCCTTGCAAAATTTGGCGTTAAAGTAGCATACATCTGCTGTCAAAGAGGCGTGACATGAACAACGGCACTACACTTAGCACTGGAGAGTGTCGGTGTATGCATGGCTGCACAGAGAGGAAAAGTGTTGGACTCAGAGAAATGGATGGAGAGAGCAGAGAGGGTCACTCAGCTGAAGTGAGCACTCCAGTGGCGGAGGGGACATTCATGAACTAATGCAGGTCACCTCTATAACAAGGCAGAAGAGCATTTACACCCACACCGTGGACAGAAAGAGAGGGGGAAAGAGCAAAAGAAACACATTCATATGCGCAAACACAATCCCGCCAGCCTCTCCTTCCATAATGATGCTTTGTCTACTATATTGTCTCCCCCTTTTCTCTCTCTGAGTATCAAACCACTTTCCACACAAACAGCAGAGCTGCCATCAGTAACGGAGAAGAGTGTTTCTCTTTATCTGACAGACCCTACTGTCACATTTTGGATGAATAATATCCACATGCAAAGAGGAGGAGGATACAAGGGACAAGGGACAAAATGGAGGTAGAGTTATCGAGCAGAGCGAGTAAAAAAAATCAGAGTGGAACAGGAGGACGTAAGAGGCCAGCGTGCATTAACGCAGCACTCAGGCTCAGATTGCAGACTCAGCACTTCGTCAAACTGTCAGGGACAAACTTCGAGCATCTCAGCCATCGGATGGACCAATAACGGAGATGCTGTAGTGCTCTGCGCACATGGAGTGGGCTGTCTGAGAGTTAAATAAAGGGGCTTTTACTGCCAAGTGGACCTGCCAGTAAATGTCCCTCTCTTTTGTTCATGGTTGTCTCACGCACACACAAACAGACGCGCACCAGAGCCACGGTGCCCAAGCTCCAACTAATCTTTGAAAGGTGTGCATAACACACCACTTCAATGCTAATCTTAGGATGTCATGGTGAATTATTCAACATGCTAATGTCACGCAACGAGACATGCATGAAGCACTTTGAACGCTCCTCCATGTAATCTTCATGTACAGGTTTATCCCGGGAAGAAAGAGCGGAGGCGATGTAAGGACCTCTGTCCCCAAGGCCCAGCGACAAGAAACTAAATAGTAGAGGCATAAATATTAATGTCAAAAATAGTTTGCTCCGTGTTATTTATGCATGACTGTGCCCTGAAGCAGAAGGTTAATTGAATTTGGAATGACACTTTTGCAGCATTTGTGTCTGTTGCTTATCTGATATAAATCAAATGGTGCTTAATGAGGTCACATATAACATGTTAGTCAATCTGACAAACTGAAGCTTATTTTTTACAGGGCCAAGAAACTAATCAATAATGAGTTTGCATGCCATCACGCACAGCTGGAATTGTACACCGTTTCCAGCTAGAGTCAAACAAAGCATGAAAGGTGTCTCACTGGTGGATACTGTCAAAATTCGGAGGTTTAAGCATCCCTGGCTTGGTGAGTTTAGCTTTCTTCCTTTAGCTGATTTTATCCCAATTGCCTCCAAAATTCCACTAGCCAAGCTTCCCAGACGTGCGCGGCACTAAAAACTGTTTATTCTGATGCCTGTGGCTGCATATAATCCTTAGCTGTCACAGTCTATTTGTATTCTCTTCTTGATACAATTCATATCACTCCAAATCCTGGAGCACTTCCATGGAAAAATGTGTGAATTTACTAAGAGTGACATAAAGACCAGCCAGTGGGTGAAAACGGATAGACAGGCTGAGGGGTTTGGAAAGGGGGGAAAAAGAGAGGAGGGAAAGGAAGGCTTGAAGCACAGATTTGCGGGGTGTCCATCTGTGACTATAATCCGAAAAAATCTGTTTACAGAGCAGTCAGAGAACAGTAGGGGTGGGGTCGATTCATGTCATGAGCCACAAATAATATAGTTTTCTTATTATTTGTTTTATTTATTGGGGCATGCGGCAGGATTGAGTGTGCTCACGGTGCCACTGGGTACTTCTGTGTTTGACTGGCAGAAGGAGAGAGACACAATGTATCTATTGGTGTTTTGGTGGACCGGGGAACCTTTTCAAATGCCCGTGTGCGAGTGCTGATTATGTAGATAATATTTTTCCGCCACCCTTTGTCTGGTTGTCAGCGAGAGAGGCAGGAAAAAAGAGAGGCCCCTTTTCTCTGGTGAATTATTGTGTGACACGCAATGGAAGCAAAAACATAAAAATTGTATAACGACAATGAGAAGAATTATTTATTTGTAAACAGAGGCGAATGCCGCCGGCCTCCCACAATGTCTTGTGTGTATACGTGTCTACAGCCCTTTAGTTGATTAGCGTTGTGCTTGATGCAATCAGGCACTGAGCGTTTTCCTCCATTACCTCCATCTGTGCAAGCATCCAAATCTGAAGTCTGATGTTTTTGGTACCTCTGCGTACACGACAAACTTTGGCCCGCGTTCAGTCGGTGGCTCTTGAACAGCACCGAGCGCAGACTGTGCCAGACTGAAGGAGCGGCAGCCACCACGGTTTTGGAATGCTAATGGAAAATTCAAGGGCTTCAGTTTTTGTGTGGGAAGCTGCCATGTGTCAGCACGCAACACTCAGCATTAAAGTCACTTTGCATGTGTGTGTCTCTGTGTGTAATTTCTTTGCCAGCTTGCTTTTTGAAGCACTTAAAGCAAATTATGGGAAAACACACTCCAGCATAAAACTCATATGCTATTCTTGTGCTTTCGCTCTTGATCAGGGTTAATGAGCAAAACCTGCAACAAAAGAGGAACACAGAACATATTAACCCCCCCGAAACATGACGAAGGTTCCCTTTGGGACAAGCTATGAAAAGCATCAGCACGGCAAGTTTCAACAAATCGTGACAGTAACTGTTATGGCCTTTTAAAGTTGGGAAATTTGACCTTTAATCTCAGTGCCCCATCAGGTCAATCAGTTTAATTTTTCAAACACCAGAATAGTGTGCCAGAGTGCATCATCACTTTATAGCAGTCATTAAATTTGACAGATGCACACAGCTGGAGCTCTCCTGGATTTTATTGGATGTGGTGGGAGAAAAATCAAAGAAAATGGGACTAATGGTTCCAACAACTTGTGGTATTTTACAAAAGGAAAAAAAGGATTAATTATACAACCGCCTTCAAAAGGGATACTCTGCAAAGTGCTTTTCTGCTTCAGTTTCACTGGAGCAAATCCGTGTTTTATATGTTTTTATGGCCTCACAGCCTCACACACTATTTGGTTTTCAGTCCTTCAGAGAATATCTCATGATTACAAATTCTGTTTAACAGTCACTTTGCTTTTATAGCACCGACTCCGTTTCTCAGTTAAATTCTTGAGCTGAAATCAAAGTTTAAACTGAAAGCTCGCACACACGTCTGCCTGTTTTCTTTGCGTTAAAATGAAAGCATACGCAACTGTTTCCTGTCTGTTTTTTCTAACCTTTTCTTTGTCTCTGCTTCTTCGTCCCACAGTGATGCTGCTGGACACAACAGAGTCTACCTCAGAGCTGGGCTGGATCACCTATCCAGATACGGGGGTAAGCAGGGAGCTGAGTGTCAATGCGTTTTCCAGCTGTTGCAGCATTAAAGCCATCTGCAGAATGTGTTATACACGTGTCGCACATGCTGATGTTTGAAGTGTCGGGTTATAATCGCATTGTTAGTCGGGCCTTGTGCTGTAATGCTAATGAGGGCTTAAAACAGGATGCTATGAAATAATACATTTAGTTTTATAACGTTTTTCATCATTCTGTCAGGCAGCTGGTGGTAAAGTTTAGACATTAAATCGATAATGGTGATAAATGGTACAGGACTGCAACTGATATTCGTTTTAATACTGATCGATTTGCTGTTTACACTCTGGATTTATTGCTCGGCACATGCGGGTTAGAAAATAATGGAAAGCCAAGGATGTTCATTGAACAACAAGAAAATCTTGATTGATTTTCAAAATTCATTAGATGCCAGTCACTAAACTCAGATAAAAGTCTTTTGGGTGAGGTTGAACAGATTGAAGATATTGGAAATGTCAGATCTGTAGACATGTCGTGGTTTTGTTTTGTCTGTGTTGTGTTTTGGTTTGTTACGCTGGCTGGTTTTGTGGTTCTTCCAGTTTCTCTGGTCTCTGTCATCACATATTAATGTTACCTTTCATGTCTCAGTGTTAGCCACTTATCGTTCATTTCTTTCTGTTGTGCCTCGAAGGTGAGTTTTCTCCAGAGTCTTGCTCTAGTTTTACTTCCTTTTCCGTTCATGCCTTTGGGCTTTTATTCCCCAACCTCACCATGCATCCACCGTGGATTGTTTCCACCTGTGTCCTTCTATCACCTGTGCCTTGTTATTCAGTATATTAGGTTTGAGCTACTGTACATTCAGTTAATAAAACACTTTAAGACCAGAACAACAAACATATGCAGACGACTGCCTTCATGAATGATCAGTTTGTTTGGTTATCAACATCTGTTGATGAATGTAATCCACTCCCCACCATCTTTTCACTTTCACACATAAAAATCAAGCATGGATGGGGCTTTCTGGGACTTTTTGAATAGTGGAGAGATTAGAGTGACTGAGATGTGCAGCAGGCCTCCACAACAGCACTTGGAGTTTACAGAAGTCGCAGATCAAAGATTATTAAGAATTAGGTTATAAATGCTTTATGTTTAGTTATGGCTTGAGGTAAGGATTATTATCTTCCTGAATGGCTGGCATATGTCACTGGTAATACCTCAAGTGCGCTGAACACAGTCTTAGACGGGGCAGGAACTCACCTTTCCTTTAAGATAACCTTGAAGGTCTAAATGCTCCCCCAATTCTTTTTATCTGTTGTTCTACTCCACTGTGTGTGTGTGTGTGTGTGTGTGTGTGTGTGTGTGTGTGTGAGTGTGTGCGTGTGAGTGTGTGTGTGTGTGTGGGTGGTCATTCATAATTAAACTTCTCAGATTGAGCCGTAGATCTCCCATCTCCCTTTTGAGTTGATTTGTATTCAAGGTTCTTGCTTTGCCTTGAGCTGTGTAAATATATGTGTGTGTGTGTATGGAGGTTTGGGGGAGGAAGGAGGAGGTCACTTGCGTGACTGTGCGAGGGTCAACTCCTGGGGGCCAATCCGATTGTTAAATTCATTCATTTCTTTGTGATTGCATCTCAGTTCTAATACGGCTCGTAGTTACACCCTTCCTACTGAAACACTACATTGATGCATCTATTCGACTCCATTTGAAATGGACATCACCTGTTCAACCACAACAGGCTGAATGCTAAACATTTATTTGTTACTTTTGGCAAAAAAACCAAAAAAAAACAAAACTGAGTTGACTCTTGTGACCAGCTATTGTCAGGATGGAGTCTAATAGCTACTAACCAACATCTGGCAGGAATACATTACCACCCTCGCCTGGCCTCCAGTGTCAGAGCATAATTGTACATGATGTTTGAATAATTAGGGCCTCATGTGTGTTAGGAACTTGTGAACCATGATGGCAGCTGCTAATAGGAGAGCATCCAATTGTGTTTGAGTGTGCGTGTGTGTGTGCATGAGCAAGTCAAGCATTTGCATGAGTTTTTTTCCCTTCATAGTCCCTGGATGAGAAGTGCTTCTGAGATGGAGATATGGTTATTTGACCCGGGGCATCAAGCTGAGAGAAGTAGAAAGACAGACCAAGAAAGGGGGATAGAGCGAGAGAGGTTGTGTGTGTGTCTTTGTGTGTGTGTGTGTGTTTTCTTTTTTAACCCCTTCCACACACCCCATCTCTTCTTTTGCTTTAGGGTCTGTGGATATTCTTTAATGTGTTTTCTCTCTTCCTGCGCTTTCTTTCTTTCTTTCTTTCCCATTTTTACAATGTACTGACAAGCATCTTCATCTCTGCCTGTTTTTCCTCCCTCTTTTAATTTTTTCTCCCTTTGCCCTTCACAGCCACAGAGCCACTGGGTCTTTGCCTCATTTTTTTTCTTTTTATCCCCCAAGTCAGTCTCCACTCTGGCCCTTATTTTTCTTCAGTGTCAAACCAGCAGAGACTTCCAGTCTCACTGCAGACTTTCCTTTTTATTTTTTTCCACCCTCCTGTTATTTTCACTCCCCGCTCTTCGTTTTTGTGTATAAATATGCGCATGTGCCTTTCTCTGCTTGCGTGTATCTGTGTCTGTGTGTCCACGGTTGTGTCCGAGGCCCTGCCCCTCCCTGTCCTCTGTCACTGCAGAGGTTGCGTGGCTCTCTGGCATTTCGGTTCAAATTAAATCACAAAGATGAGTCGTCCCTATAACGATTCATCCGCCCCCTATCCCCAATCTGGCCCGTTTTTTTTCCTCCTCTTTTTCTTTCTTCCTTTATAAGAGAGGAAGAAAACAAGATGTGGAAAAATAGGGAAGGGGGCAGGAGACAAAGGGGGAGTGAGGTGGGGGTGTAGGGTCAGAAAACAAATGAAAGCTGTGTTTTTTTCACAAAGGTACAGAAGCGAGCTGCACGCGATGCCACACACGAACAACGGCGGCTTCTCTTTCCACCTAAAAGTCCCTGCCTGGCCACATACTCAGCATAGCTTTTACCGCACCCACCGCCGCGTGTCACAAAAAATGCTCATACACTCTTTCTGTTTGCTATTTTTCCCACATTTCTCCCTCTACCATCCGCATCCCTGCATCCCACCATGAGCTCGGTGTGATCCCCCTCTTTCGTCCGTTTTCCCTCATACACTGGTCTGACACGGTGAACCAAAGCCTGAGAGAGAGAAAACTGCCCTTTCACTCCATTAGACTGACAGCGACTCCGGCTCTTTCTATCTCTTCACTGATCTTATCATTATTTCAGCTGGACCAAATATGAATGCACTTTCTCATGGTGCGATGCTCAGTAGATTTCTGTTCACACTGGCTGTCAGAGCCACACAGAGAAAGAGACATGAGCATGCAGAGATACACTAACATGCACAAACAGTGATTCACACACTCTAAATACACCCTGATAGGGTGTCAGGACCTTTTGTCCTCTTGCCATTGTCATAGGGAGAATAATGATGATGAGGCCTAATATATAATTCCTCTGTGTTACAACAGAAAAGACCCTGCTTGTCACTCAGGGCTACACAGGCTTAAAGCAGATCCTTTTCATCCTTCAACGCAACGCACTGTATAATTGGTGAAACTAAACCCTGCGGCTACATTAACATTTTGTCTCATCTTACAAAGTCTCATCCAGAGCCTTGTCTCCGGGCTGCTCCATTTTCTCCATGTGCGACTCTCTTTTACTCACATCCATTTGCGCATCTACCGTGGATTCATCTTCCCCTAAAAATGCAACAAAATCTGCTGATTTTATTGCACAACAGCTGCCCTAAGTCAGGCACACAAGTGTCTGCCACCTGTCACATGTGAACAATGGCGCACATGCAAATGCCAAAACTAGTGCAAGAGAAAAAAAACAAGCACATGTCACTGTATAATACGCATTAATTGTTATTATAATACAGCATTATACTACTGTAACATATTAAAATTGCAAAGTGCCAGCATCGCCCGTGAACTTCTTTCTTTCTTTCCTTTAGATATGTCAAGGCATGAAAAAAAAGTTTATCTCTTTCAGATGTGTCTCTGATAATTCGGCCTCCACCTCGGAGCAACAGCTGCAAATAGAATTTATTTTTCATCTGAGCGTCGAAGAAATTCTAGCATCAATATGTCTTTTCACAGGCGTCCTTGTTGCTCTGTATTTTGTACTTTGTACTAAGGAAATGGTCCACTGACATTATCTTCTGTTGATTAACAAATATAATCAGTGCAGACTTTTTGAAACCGTACATTGATTATCCTTTTTTTTAACATGAAGGATGACGGTCATCGCTTCAGTCCAATATCTCAACAAAGTTTGGGTGAATGAAAGTACAGAAATCCAGACTCCCCAAAACTTCACAGCTGAAATGACTGGTTAATGCTGCAGTCACACCAGGGAAAACAGTGGCTGAAGACCAGAAGTACAACAACTGTGACGATAAAATTATGACCTTAATACCTTTGGTTGCTTTGAAGATGGGGACCAAGTCATCTTCAGAGTGACTTTGGTGTGTCAAGAAGGTGATTAAAAAAGGTCTGCTATCAGTTTGCAACAGAATGGAGTCAAGTTGGCAGTTACATGCAGTTTGTTTGTGATATGACATCGATGAACTGTGACTTGTCTTGTCTACATACACAAGTCGAGTCAGAAGCTCACAGATCTGAAACAGAAATTTAGAAATTCCTCCACAAACAGAGACGCAGATGCTGCAAAACTGCAAAATCACACTTTGCACACTTGCTTTGATATAGGAATGTAACCAGAATGCAACTGGTGCAGTCTAACCCGGACTGAATGCAACATGTTGGGAATCTGTCTGCGTTTATAAATTAGGTCAGAATTACTTCCAAACCTTCGCCGATCTGAGAGTGAATGTAGTCAGTCCAAGTCCTGACCATGAGTGTTTGGAGACAGGTTCATTACATGCATTAATTATTATCACATTTGATAAACCTTACTATAATGATCATATATAATGAGCATATATATGTCTGCATCTATCCTCAATAGGTGGACCAATCTGATCTTCACATACAATCCCAGTTCTTGTATATATTATGTTTATTTCAGCAACTTTAAGCATGTTTAGTTTTCACTCATGAGGACAAGACTATAACATTTAAATTTGTTGCAAGAATCCGTAATGCAATTTTCATCAATAAAAACTATGTAGATCCCTTGTTGTCAGGTCACAATCAGGTTCTGCAACATTTAAAACCATGCATACAGCACAATTTCCAAAAATACTTCAGTGTAGAGACATTAAAAATGCAAAAAAAACCAAACAAAAAATCATTAAAAAGACAGTGCAGTTGAATATGTCAGTTAATGATAGCTTTTCTGTGTAATGTCATCATGCTACCATGCTAGAATAAGTACCAAATAATAGCTAGCTAGTATGCCAATGTAAGCATTTAGGTAAAAGTGCTGCTGTGCATCAGTCTTGTTAAATGTCACTTTTAAGCACCACAAACAGGCAAAAATCACCAAAACACTAAAGTCTCAAAGGCTTCACCACAGAGAGAGCTGAACCGTCCCTGTTAACACAGTTTTGTCTTCAACACCTGAAACATGTTGCTCTAAATGAAAGGCTGGAGCTGTTTAATTAAATTACTGTTCTTTTAATCATTGATTAAGTAATTAGAGAGCCTACTCTGCAGCACTATAGAGACGACCTAGATCAGTGAGGACAGGGAACAAAAGCTTTTCCTGTGATATTACAGCAAAAAAACAAAACAAAAAAACAACTGCTCTATCAGACTTATCTCAAGTAGCCTCCATAGAGAACACCCAGTGAAGGACAAGGCTGATGTCAGCAACAGCAGCAATATGTTCAATATTTACCTTGTAAAATGTAAACCGCCTTCTAAGTCATGAGTAAGATTCATGGCTGTGGAAAAGTCATAAACATACCGGCGTTTTAACAGTTTATACAGGCCTATTCTGGAGCCCTGTGCTTATAGTTTTATTTCTGTTTTGCTGAGGTCAGTTTACACAAGCTCATAATATTGTTTCTGTCTTCCAGTGGGATGAGGTCAGCGTCCTGGATGACCGAGGGAAGCTCATACGAACCTTTGAAGTCTGCAATGTCAACCAAAATCCCCGTCAGCAAGACAACTGGTTGGCTACTCCTTTCCTGTACCGCCACTCGGCTCCACGGGTGTTCGTCACGTTGCGTTTTTCTGTGCGAGACTGCGCGAGCCTGCGTTCACCGTCGCCCGCCTGCAGGGAGACACTCACTCTATACTACAAGCAGGCCGACTCCCAGAGGGAGCTGGAGAGGACTTGGGTAGCTGAGGTAAGGTGACACACTGGATGAGCTGCGATAATGCATTTGATTCTAAAGATGATGTATTATACTGTTGTTAATTTTCTGTCAAATAGTTTTACAGTGGTGGCTACTCATATTAAACATGGGCAGCTTCAATCATATGGGAGCCAAAAGCTCAGCTTCAGGCTGCTCTGAGTGTTTAGCTTCAGGAAGTTTTTACTAGAAGTTGGCAGATCGAGCCAAATGTCCCTGGATTGATACTCGCGTGAAAGCATCGGTACTTCGTTTCTTTCCCATGAGTTCAGTATGTAGCACACTGTGTGTTGTGTTAAATAAATTATTTATTTATACATGCACTATGAAAAAAGTATGAACATTTTTTTTTTGTGTTGACTGTCACATTTATTTATAGCCTATAGCACATTTAAACAACAGAAATTCACCCGAGGCGCTTTAGAGATGGGCACATTTTCATCTCAGGTCTTCAAAAAAACTGAGTTTCAAAATACATGAAAACCTCAAAGGTGCATTTTCTTGTGTTAACTCTTTGAAAATCACAGTGGTCTTTAAAATATTCAGAATTTGCAAATTGATGATGTTTCATTTTATAAATCATGAGACACTCCTCTTCCCTAAATATCCTGCGTTTATAGCTTAAAAGTGTCCTTACTGGTATTTGTTTTGGCAGTGCTGGTCTTAGTTTAATTGTGAGGGCTAGCCAATCAGAAGAAAGTTGGCTTAAACTGATTGTTTCAGACAGAGGATGGACTGATAGGCTGCACTAAGATCCAGGATATGATAAATATCATTATTTTGAAATGTGAACAATGCAAAGCTACATTATCAGAGTCCAAGAATAATAATCTGGAGTTGGAAAAGGGCCCTTAAAGTGTTTGTGGTTAGCACCAGAACTTAGCAAAAGAAAAGTTCTAAAAGAAAAGCTAATCTGATGGCTAAATTCAAAGCATGTGCACCACATGGGCTAAAATGTCCTTAGCCACACATGTTTGACTTCTAGCTAGCTGGTAGGACTGCATGTCATGTCACGGCTGTCTCCTGGTGTGTTTCCTGTCTGTCTCTACTGCACGCGGCTCAGAAATAACAAAAAGATGAAGAAAGGTTTCTCCTCTGATGGGCATGTTTTGAAATTTTGTTGCCTAAGCTTGTGCCACTCGTGCATTAGCCTAAATTCAGGTCACAGGGCTTAACATCCTCACAAGCCCAACAATTAATTTGGCAGCAAACACTCACCCAGTTCTGGCAGTATTTCTAGAAACACTCTTCTAACATCTGGATATAAACAAACTCATCTGATCTTGGAAAAAAAAAGAAACTAGCAGCAACCCAAGCGATGGACTCTAACCTAGACATTTTTAATAAAACTAATCTTCGATTGAAAATAATCCACCTGTAAGTAATGTTTAAAAAAAAAGCCAAATTATAGTGTTAAATAAATTACATATGTAGTATTAAACAGACTAAATGTGGCAACTGTAACAACAGTGAGTATTTATTGAGGCTTTTGTGTTTTATGACTGGTAATTAAAGATTTCAGGTTGGGGTTTGATGGTCACATGAAAAAGAAAGTTTTCACGTGACTCTGTGTAGTCCTGTAGAAACAGTGCACCCAGAAGACGTAAGAGTTGCAGCAAGGCTGCAAGTCAAATGTATTTGATTAATTGCTCAACAACAAGTGCGAGCAGCTCAATAAAAACAGATGTTTTGGCAGTTTACTGCTCTAGAGCATTCAGGTGTGTGCTAAGATAACGTCGCAATCTTCTCAGGAGTGGATGTTCCAGCAAGTTCGAGGTCAGACCATGCAATGCTCATCTCTGAATCTACAGGCCTCAGCTAGTTAAAGTTCATTACATTTGATCAAGAAAAAGACAGAATACTGGCTTGTTTAGAAGGATTGCCAGGAGAAAAGGCTCTTGTCTAAGCTCGGCTCAGGTCTGCAAAGTTACATGTGAATAAACCACAAGACTTCTGTCTTGTCACATCCTTTGAATAGGGCAGCTGTCAAGCATGGTGGAGGAGGGGTGATGATTTGGGCTTGTTTTATGGCCAAAAGGCCTGGGTACCTTGCGGTCATTAAGTCGAACATTAATTTCTTTGTATAGCAAATAGTTTGAGAATCAAATGTAAGACAGATGTAGCTTAGCCCAAACTGTGTTATGCGGCAGAACAGAGATCTCAAGCACAGCAGCAAATCTACAACAGAATGGCTGAAAGTGAAAAGAATCAAAGTGTCGTAATGGCCAAGTCAAAGTCCAGGTCTGAAATGCTGTGGAGGGACCTGAACAGAGCTGCCTGCAAATCTTAATAAACTGAAGTAATGTTGTAAAGAATAATGGGGCAAAATTCCTCCACAATCATGAGCGAGACGGAAAACAGTTACCTGTTAGCACGGTGGCACAGTGGTTAGCACTGTTTAGGTGTGAATGCGGGAGTGAATGTGAGCACGAATGGTTGTCTGTCTCTGCGTGTTAGCCCTGCGACAGACTGGTGACCTGTCCAGGGTGTACCCCGCCTCTCGCCCTATGACAGCTGGGATAGGCTCCAGCGCCCCCCGTGGAAGTGAATGGATGGATAGATGGATGTTTTTCACTGACTCCATCAGTGTTGTTTATTCTAACTTTATTCTTTTGCATATTTCATCCAGATGAAATATACATTGATACATTAGATAGAAACTATCAAGACTTTTACGTTACATTCAACAAACATACTGTATCTCTAAATAAGTAAACCACATATAATAGACTAACAATGACAGATTAGGACGATAAACAGCCTGTTAAGTCTTCCTAATCACAGATTTCCCACTTGAAACTCTTTCACCACTTTATCTAGTTTTTACTCTAGCACTTAGCAGTTTTATACAAATGTAATAGTGGGTTTACAAAGCTTGTTGCAAGGCAGTCACGTCACAGTTTGCGTGCACTAATCCTAACATGCTGGGCTGCAGACTGCACTGAGATATCCTGTTGTTTGTTTTGGTTTTGTTTTGCTGCTCAGCATCCTCCAAGAACTACACAAACACATAAACTGGAAATATAAAAAGTTGAGTAACTAATCTCTAATTGAGTCTCATATGGCCACAGTTGATTTGAACAAGTGTTAAATCCTGACTTTTTGTCACCGCTTGCTGCAAGGCCACCTGCAGACGGAGTCATTAAACTCGAGCTGTGTTGGTGATTGATTGTTATTCCCCTAATGCTCCATCAAAACAGTGAATCCTATCATGTCCCATGGTACTGAGCAATTGCATAATCACTGATTGGTGAAGAAAAAGTGACACCATCCTCAGACTACACTGGTGCGAAGCACAATCTAGTGTCACTGTGGTCTCCATAAATGTCACTTCAGCCCCACTAATTACATCCTTAACACATACAATGAACGTTTTCTACGGAGTGCGGAAAAATCTCTGAACCCCATGTGTTGTCAGTGAAGACTGACACTTCCCATATGATTTATTTATTTATTTAAGCACTTAGCGTTGTTGGTGTTGTTTAATTTAGTGCTTTTCCTCTGCTGCTTTTCGAACTACTGAGTCTGTGAATTGCCTGAACTACATCAGGAGACATCAGTGGGAGGGATTCTCTGTTTGTATAGATGAATGCGTTTCTCCTTGGGGAAGTCAAATGCTTTTTAAAAATGCAAATCAAAGCCTGATGAGGAATCAGAGGAGGGCTTTAGAAGAGCAGGAAGCAGTGCAGAGATGAAAGTCTTTGCAGGGACTTCAGCACGAATCCCCACTGGGACCTGCACAGATCTTAAGTCAGTGATTACACTGCATACTAAACTACTTCATAGTATTCATATGCCTGCAACTAAAAAAGCACGATCTGAGCTTATCTTTAATCTTACCATGTGTTTCCAGACCATATTTATATGTAAACCAGTGCCTCCATAATTTCCCCCTTGTTTACTTGATGTCAGCCACACTCTCTTTAAGCTATTTTGTTTCCTCCTGACCAATAATTATCCTTTTTTTCTTGGTCTCCTGTCTAATTTGTGTTTTCTCCAGCCATCGAGCGGGGAGAGGGAGACCAGGGAGGGCTGGGTAAAGATTGACACCATCGCAGCCGATAAGAGTTTTTCCAAGGTGGAGCCCAGCTCACCTCACCAGTATCAGCCCAACAGATACAGCCGTATCAACATTAAGACACGCAGCTTTGCTCCCCTCACACGCAAAGGGTAATCATTTCTGTACGACACTTTGTTTCTCACGATTTAAAAGCATCACTAAACCTTATGAATGCTCTCTGACCCCCTTCTTCTTAGATTTGTCTTGGCCATCGTCGACAGCGGAGCTTGCGTTTCCCTCATGGGGGTGTCTATCTTCTACCGCCGCTGTCCAGCCACGAGCCTCTACCTAGCTTTGTATCCACCGACTCCCTCGGGTGCCGAGCCAACTGCTTTAGTGCCTGTGACTGGGACGTGTGTCCCTCACAGTAAGGCACAAGGAGACACGCCCCCTCGCATGCACTGCAATGCTGAAGGAGAGTGGATGGTGCCCGTCGGTGGATGCGTCTGTGATGAAGGTTATGAGCCGAACCTCAATGGATCTGCCTGTCTGGGTGAGTCCGGTGGACACTGTTCAGGTTGACGGACACTAAAGGAATCAATGCTTCTTTGATGCAAAGCTTAGACATATGCTTTTATAAATGTCACAGAGCTGTGAGAGACAGATTTTAAAAAAGGTCAAAATCGCAGATATTCTTTTATTTTTTCATATATTCTCTTAGTTGCTTGAATGGGACAAACATGATCTATTAAAGTAATCGTGTGGTGTTTCGGGTAATGCGCTTATTCAAAGCTGGCTGCCTGGCAGGACTCCAGGAGGTCACTGTGGCTGGTGAAGAAAAAATCTTGCTCGAAACATCTGATAAACCCACAAACTGCTGTTGCAATGCTTTGGTTCTAAACAACCTGAGCATTAATTTGTGAGTTTTAGAGGTAATGATAGATGCAAAGAGCAAAAATTGTCGCCGTATAAAACTTAAGCTCCAGGCTTGATTTCCTGCCAGCTCTCCTTTCTTTTTCTGTCTTTTTTTGTGGTATTTGTTGAGATAAGCATCTGGATCAATACTGAATGGAGCTGCTGTCACCCCGATACTCTGCTGTGCTTGATGTAGAGACCAGAAGGAGATGAGGGCAGACAGGTCAGGTCAGGATAAGATGAGACGAAGAAGGACGAGACAATCCAAGCAATGCATCTGGAGGGATTTAACAACTGCATCAGGACTTTTAAGGACAAATACAGAGAAACTGTTAAATCAGAGGTGCTATATTGACTGTTTACTCTTCCAGTGACTTTCAGTGGAGAGGCAGAGAGACAAAGGAGAGGCAGGCCGATAATACTGAGGTCAGCATTTGCAAAACTGGTCAAAAAGTGTTGCGCTTTTAAAAGTGGGTGTAAATAGTAGGGGCAAGAAGTGGGGAAAAATTTGATAGATGTCCAGACGGACACGAAGGGATGCAGGGAGAGAGCAAGAGGAGGGAGAGAGGGAGAGAGTCATAGAGAGAGGGCTGTGACACATTTAGGTCATAGCGATGTAATGGCCACTCGTCTGTGAACAAGTGACAGAAACCGCAGGGGGAGAGAGAGAGTGGAGGGAAAATAGGGAGACGTGGAAGGAGAATGAAAGATAGGAGGATGCAAGTTAATGACTTTAAAGAACTGAGCAGGCAAAAAAGTACCGAGGGCGTGACGGCAGGGCTGTGCGACTGTCTTTGTGCGAATGTGTGAGTACACACAAGCGTATCTCGCCGGGACGCCGATGCTCACCCCGTCCACATACGTCTGAGGATTACAGTCAAAAAACTGTATTCTCACAGGAATTTCAACGACTGTAATTCCTCAAGTCTAACTAATGGCAGCGCAATTAATCCTCCAATCCTGCCAAGTCAGCTGTGAAATGTGTTCATGCTCTTTTTGCTTTACATCTGCACCCGACCTGCCACTTGCGTTTGTCTCTGTTTGATTGATAACTACTGACAAATCACTCCTCGAAGCTGCTCGGCTGCCGGAGCGAAGACTTTTCCAGTGACTGTCTCTGAATGATCAAACACGTTGCGGCTTTCTTTCTTTCCTTTCTTTTTTTTAATGATTATGTTTTGTTGGTCACTTCACTGACTAATGATGTGGATTGGCATCATTGCATTGTTGTCCTCTCTGCCTCCCTGGGAACGTCGAGAAAAGAGGCAGATGGTTAACTGCCAACGCAGCCGTCAACGATTATTAACAGTAGCCGATCCTTGTTCTCTTTGGAAACTGGAGCATGAACTTCCTTAACTCTAACAACTTATACATTTTGTTCTTGTTTAAATTAAACATCAAGGCTGTTTAATAGTAACGCAAAGTGAGCAAATTATCAGCTGTGCTGCACTGAATTATTGGTTTGAAGCTGTATGTTTTTTTTATGCTGCTGGCACTTTAAATACAGGGAAAAAGCACTTTAAGAAATTGACTGACACTAATTTCCACTGCCTTCAAGTGTCCAGTCTTAACTAATATGCCCATGCATGTCATTAAATGCATTTCATTTTAATTTTCACAAAAATTTGCATTACACTTGCTATTTAAACTCCTACAATGTAAATGAATGCTGTTGGAAATCCACCTGACAACCACACATTCAGGCTTGTCGCCTCAAGCAAGACATCGTTTTTAGGGGCACGTAGGAGATTATCAGATCCCACCTCTCAGTCTCATGGGAAAATTACGATCGGTGTTAAATGATTGCCTTTAACTACATGCAGCACTAATAGCTTTTTATTTTTAGATCCAAGGCAAGATCATGCATTCCTTTATTTGCAAAACCAGATTAATATGGCAAGGACGTAAGTTTCTTAAGTGTGGTCCATATGCATTTGCACTGCATGGCTTCATGGATGTTCATTTTTTGAAAGATTTGATAACACTATTAAATGGATTGCTAAAAAATTTGCACACACCTGACTAAATAGTGGGTATTTTTTTTTCAAATGAGAGGACAAAAGAAAACGAAAGAATAGTTTTTAAAACTCCTTTAAAAGTTTTTTTGGTATAGATATAGTTTTGTACAGTGCCACTAGTCACTCATATGAGGTGCAATCAAAAAAGTTAGAGGCTGGGCCTGTAGGCAGAAACTATAAAAAAAAAATATGCCTCCTATCTGCTTCAAGGTTGTAATCTTGTGCAGCAAAATATGTTTTGATTGGAAGACCTGTTCTGGCCACTTACAGGTGTGCAATCGCTGCACACACTGGATCTTGACCACTGTGTCAAAAAAAGCACTTCAAGTCAAATTTCATTGTGGAAAAAGGGGAAGAGCTTGTAGGGAGCCACAGCCTTTGAATAGGGCAGATGATGAATACTGGTCTTGGCTGATTTCAGTCCTGATGTGCTTTCTTTGCGCTGCAGACTGCAGCTTTTTCTAAAAGTCTCTGTTTATAACTGCATCTCTCATTCCTGGTGATGATCCTTTAAAAGAAGGTCAGGTCAGTTTGACTGTGAAGTTGATGGTGCAGCTTGAGATCTGTCACAGATGCATATGTTTAAGTGGTCAGAAGGAGACTTTGAAGGAGATGGCAACCATAACTTTTAGTCGCATATGGTTTTTTCTTTGTTATAGAGCCAGTTACATACATTTTTAATCACATCTCTTAGTGAGAAACTGACTGAAAAAGTAGGTTTATTTGTTATTAATAAGAGCTGCATCTTGTGATGTTCTCCCAAAGTCAGATCTATTGTGAAACCATTTGTCATTGCCATGGGTTTAAAATAAATCCCTGGTGAGAGACACTCACCACAGGCATCATAGTTCAGTCGGTTTACTGCGGGCATGATGCTTGATTATTCTGTTTTTTCAGGCTCACCAAAACAACACTCCGACATTTGGACCGATGATAAATTGAGTATCCAACTGAAAAATCAGACACTTAAAAAAACACAGCCGGCCCTTTGGCAGACAAACATTAAAAGATCATCCCTTGATTATTTATGAGCTTGTTTATCACAAGTAAGTCTACAAGAACACCCAAGTTCTATATGATCACTAAAATATTCAGAAGTCAGTTCGGGATAAAAACTCTTCTGGAGTCTTTTATAAAACGATAAGAACAGAGGCAGACGTCACGCAGCAGCTGCCTGCTGTTATTTTATTTTTCTGCCAGGCAGCATCAGGACGTTTTTCTCCTTTGACATTTGCATCCCACAAGGGAGACAGAGACGTAGAGAGGACAGGCAGAAACATGACCGAGCATAAGCCACAGTTACACCTGTTCAGCCAAACATGAAACAGTTCTGTAGTTTGAGGCAGCTTGAGTTGGTCCCTGCTGGATGTGCATCATCCTCAGATACACGCCTTCTGCTTGAGTCCCCTTAAGCGACTGTTGATGGTTTAGGACAAAGATTATTGTGGCGGATGCTCAGATGGAGCTTTGAGCTTACTTGAAGCCATGTTGATATTTTATGTGGCGTGAGACTACGTCCTGAAATATTCAACATGTCAGTTTGTCCTGATTTTTTGCCCAGAGCCCTTACTCTCAGCACAGACACATCCACCAACTACCCCGAGGCAGGTTGTGGTGAGAAACAAGAACATTTGGCTAGGGGAGGACGTACGAGTGCAAGTGTGACATTATTTTGAGTCTGCTTTAGTCCCAAACAGACACTCTTCACCAAATAACAAAGTAGATAATCGTCTCATAGAATATACCGACTACATTTTCCCAGTTGCAGTTGTGTCCCCTTCTTCATCAAGCCGTCAGTAAGCCTACTCATCAGCAGCGCTGGAATTCAATTGATTTTCCAGTCTATTAGTAAAGGTCAAGTACTGAGAGAAACACAGTTGAGTGAAATGATCAATGACGTACTGTATCGACTGGGCTGTAGGGTGTTGACATGCAGCGGTGATAAATCAGCTTGAACACATACACATCATATCAAATCAATCGCTACATGAGTCAAAACTCTTTATGATGGTGTTCATTATATTTCACAGGGCAGTTCGGTGGAGAAATTACAATCATTTTTTTAAACATTCATGTGAAATGGGGATGCCGGGCTCTCAAAAACTGTCACGTGAATCCGCACATCCTCCAGCTTTATGAAATGTTATCACAGCAAATTTCAGAGTTCAGTTCATTGCCACTTCTCCTTTTTCAGTAAAAAAGCCACTGTACACTTTCTGCTTGGCACCAAACAGGCATGTAGACACACTTAGGGGCAGTCTGGCAAACCTATTGGAGCATTTAGCAGCTAAAAAGCCTGGAAAAGGCCTCCTGGGAAATGGTTAAAAAAACAGCAAAAACAGAGCAGAAGAGACAGAAACATGACTGCAAATTGCTAAATGTGGATAGTAATAACTAAAAAAAATGTTTTTAAAGAAATAAAATGATCCCTGTTAAGTCAGAAACGGTGCTGAGCTGTCGTGATTATTAGGCTGAGAGCTCAAATCTTACAGGGGCAGATGCAGGCCCAGGGAAGAGGAAACAAGACGTCAGCACGCTGAAAATTTAATGTGTGAAGGTCTTAGGTAAATATCACAGCTCCAGCAGCTCCAGCAGCTCCAACAGCTCCACCTACAATTAGGGTCATTTGCATTATGTAACATCCATTTTTAGTGCACACTGTTGTCTTTTGAATGAGTTTACATCAGCTCGACAAAGAGTGTGCAGGTCAAAAGGTTGCCTCGTTAAACTGCACGATGTTCACCGTGGGAGCGACGGTGAATCCTGAATCCTTCCAAGATTTCTGTGAACATGTAGGATTTGCCTAATGCAGTAATTTGTCAAGATATGTAAGAGGGAGTCTTCAAATCCTTTTCTTTGTCGCTGCATCAGCGGCGAAAATCCAACAAAGGATTATTTTGCTTTCACGTGTGTTAGAGTGCTGCTGGAGCTTACGAGGAAGAGAGACAATATTAGAGCACACGATTCAGTGTGTGTCTTGTTTTCAGGATCCACTAAATTACCGAATGTAGTCTGTTGTGTGGTCGCATCTGTGACTGTTGTGTGTTTGTGTGCGTGCGTTTGTTGTGCGTCTGAGCGAGAGAGAGAGAAACAGAGAGAGATTATGCTGGGAGCCAAAGGAGGGAATGAGTGCATGAAAGAGGGAGAGGAAGAGGAAAAAAAAGACAGAAATTGGGTCAGTGATCTACATACCAACGTACAATGTTAACATCAAATTACTCAGCTCGTGGCTTTCTTATTTCTGCTTGTGTTTATCTCTTTATCTCTTTAGAAAATAAATGCAGTTTTCAGTCATCCTTCTTGCCTAATCTCGTTCTCTTTCCATGCAGCCTTTGTCAAATTAATCCCTATCCCCATACGCCCGCCCATCCGTCTATCAGTAAATACATACACGCTTGCATGTAAACATCAATGCACTGTGGCAATAGCACATGAATAACACACCCGGTCGTGTTTGTTGTGAGTTAGTTTCATAAATGATGCCACAAACTGACCTTATGACCTTAATCTCATCCCTGACTGCTTTCAGAGCGGTTTGCTGTTTTAAAATGACCCGCAAATTAAGAAAAACATGACATATAAAAGTTGCCTCCTGTTTATATGCAGTACCTTCACACACTGCCCTCTTCCCATCACTCCTTTTCATTTCATTGCCTTTCATTTAGTAATCCACTGGATTATGATAAAAACATGGCAGGGATTTTTGAATCAAGACTTAAAGGTATTATATATTTAAAAATAAGACCTCAGTTTTTTCTTTGTGTAAAGTTAGGGTGAAGCTGTAAGCACATCGGTATTCACATTTTCAGCTCGTCTATTGTTTGTTTGCGAACGGTCCCTTTTCAAAATACTAATTGCTTATTTCCATCTATCAAAAGCACAAAGTTTTAACTGTACTTAAGCAGAAAATCCTTACCTTTGGTTCGAAAAGATGAAAAACAAATAAATTATCAAAGTGTGTGTGTAGTCGGAGATTAATTTTCTGACGCTTAATCGTGCAATCTTTTCAGTTTGCATTTGAGTCACCTCAACAAACGAGCGATATTTATATCTGTCATTGCCAGAGACGCTCGTTTGTTTTGTTGGCAGGGCTCGCTGGGACTTTGCTGTGTGCACTTTTGCACACTTGTAATGTAAAGGCATCTGTGACTGAGCTTATAATGGTGGTACGCTTTCTGTTTTATTGCTGGGTGGGTGACTGAGAGAGGGATGCAGATCAAGCAAGAGGGCAGAGGGCTCTGCACGTTCATTGGCTGCTCAAATCGGGCGGATGCGGGAGAGGAGGGGGAGGGAAAGGAGGAGGAGGAGGGGGTTGAGGGAGCTCATAACGCTGGTGATGAGAGGCTTTGTAGCAAAGTCATGTTTCATGTCAGTGCTGTAGGAGAACACGTCTGCTAATGTGCATCTGGGACATAAAAGATGGAGGAAGTTATATTCCTCTCTATTCCTCTGTTGTCGCCCTCCTGCTGCTTTCCACTTTCAATTTCCTCATTGTCACCCATCATCTCAGGCTTATATACATAATCCTGCTGTTCATCCTACAGCTGTCTCAGTCCATCCGTCTCCATGTTCACTTCTTCCCCAGTTTGGTGTCTCTCTTTGTTGTCTTCGCATTATTTTAGTCCCCCTTCCTTTTTCTCACTTCACACCTGTTTGAAAGCAAGGTGCGCTCTCAGAGACAAGTGAGAACACAGGAAGCCTTTTATCTGTTTATTCTCCACTTTTTTTTCCACTTTGTGCCTTCTTATCTTCCCCTCCCACACTGCTGCACCAGCGCCAAGCATGCATAAATGCATCCGTGCGCTCTTTTAGCACGTCAAGTTTAAGACATGCTACGCATTCTTGACAAGGTTATATAAGCGAGGTCAGGGGTTTGCTCCCACTGATGCCCTCGCTCTCATTCTCCAACTCCGAGGGTACTGTAAGGCTCCAAAAACATATGAAACTGCTGGGTCATGTTTTTTTGTTTTTAGTGTGCCATTTGCACTCAACAATACAAGAGGTTGTCTGTCTGAGGATACGCACATACTCTACATTTAGCTTTCAGACAAAGGGAGCACATTTTGAACGATGCAACCTTTAGCCGACACTCCTTTAATGGCACTCACATGCCCACACACACTCGCAGTGTAAAAATGGCAGCAGACCAACCTGGAGGCTGTGGACTCAAAATCCTCATAAGTACGAGCACTCGAGGCTCAGGCTGGCAGCAGCATGAAGTCATGTGTCAGTCACCTTGACCTCAGCGGTCAGTTGACATTAACAACTGGCAGATTTCACAGATTTTTCTGTCATATAACACAGCCTGCAGGTTCAAATGGTATTTGTTTGTGTGCGTGCGTGCGTGTTAGTGTGCGTATGAGAGAGAAAGAGCGAGAGAAATAATCAATTTATGCTTGAATGTGACTTGATTTGACAGTTCCAATGGATTATGAATTCCAGCACATGATTCCTGAATACATATGAGGACAGTAGGCCTTTTTATTAAAAAAGGCCAATAAAATGTTTTAATAGGGAAATATTTGCCTAGGAATGAAGTGGTCCTGTTACGGTAATGTGCTAAAGTCTTGAGAAAACCCTTGTTTCTTTATTTTTTGCTTGGAGAATGAGAAATGCGTGCAGCGATTTATTGAAATGTGTCCAAACATACATGGAAATTTGTTATATAAGGGAACAAGAGAGCTTGTACAGTTCTAACAAGTAAGCATTGAAAGTTAATAATTGGTATGACCACACAGCCTAAACTCTCTTAGGAAAGTTTTCTTGTAATTTCTTAAAGTCTTCAGGAATCGTTCTCCGGGCTTCATGAAGGACATTCAAAGCTCTTCTTTGGATGTTGGCTGTCTTTTTGTTCTGTTCTCTGTCAAGATGATCTCACAGTGCTTCAATAATGTTAAGGTCAATGTAGAGGCCAATCCACGACTAATAGCATTACATTGTGTATTTTTCTATCCAGGTATGCTTTTACTGCACAGTGTTAGTTTGTTTGGGATCATTGTCATTGCCAATGAAACACTTACTAGGTCATTTTGCATGGTGTATCATATTTTTCTGTGTTCATAATTCTGTCAATTTTGACCATGACAGAGCCTCCACCTCGTTTTAAAGATGGCTGCAGACACTCGTTGTTGTACCTGTCTCTATTCTATGTTGATAATTTGAACCAAAAATCACAAATTTTGATTCATCACTCCATAAGACCTGTTAGCACTGATCTTAATTTCAGTTCTTGTGCAATTAGGCCTTAACACCCACCCCTTTACTGAGACCATTTTTGTTCTATTCTTCAATTTGTTTCTATCGCAGGGGTCAGATTCATCTCTCAGCTCTTCATTATGTATTTATTGAGGACTTTCAGCTACTGTTTATCTGCTGTAGATAGTTTTTTAGACCTGTCACTTCTCACTTTGTCATCTATTTTTCCAGTTTACTCAAAAGTTTTGAGGACACATCGCACACATTGCAGCTCTACTTTATTTAATCCAACAAATTGTGCTTTCTTTGCCATTTTTAAAGATTCGTCTAAAGAAACAGGAAAAGAATTATGCTTTTGTGACAGGCCAGGATGAGCAAATTGCCTAACGATACAATTTAAAATAGATTCTTTGTGAAATTATCTCTTATGTGTAGACACAACACTGGTCAATCCCTTGACTTTGGTGCCTTTTTGTACTTGATTCATAGGTCGGTGTTAAGTGGCTTAATAAGCAAAAAAATATTCCTCTAAAAATGGCTTGGGTATGTACAAGGACTGGAGTGAAAAAAAACAACCAGCGTGCAAAGAAAAACCTTGAAAGAGAACTAATGCTCAAGATAACTTTACAGAAATTACAGGAAAATCTGGCTCGTTTTTAAGAAAATATAAAGAAATTAGGAGTGGCTCATTATATAAGGCACAGTACTGTAGAAGGATTGTTTAGTACTTAATAAATATCTTTACACAGTTCTGCCGCAACTTTAGAATCACAATCCTAATATTGTGTTGGCCTCCCTCGTGCTGCTGAAATAGCTCTGATCCATCGAGGCGTGGGCTTCACGAGACTTCTGAAGGTGTCGTGTGGTATCAGGCACCAGACGTTAGCATCAGATCCTTGAAGTTCGGTAGGGTGAAAGTGAATCTGTCACACTGATACAGGCTACACAGCACCTTGAACTCCTTTACATATTCCTCAAATACTGGGTGCATTACTCTGCTGAAAGAGACCACCGTCGTCAGACAAAAACTGCTGCCATGAAGGGATTACAGAGGTTATTGTTAGGTAGGTCAAGAACGATCTTCCACGCTTGAGTTGCAATATTAACTCAGACAAGTTAGACAAGTTAAAAAACTTTAAAGGAGTGTTTTAACACTTAGGGAAAATATTTTCTACTCTTACTTGCTAGAAGGGCTGACACCACTCTCTCTGCTGCTCTTTGTACGATAAATACAAATCATATAAGCAGTCGGTTAGGCCAGGTTAGCATAAATACTGCAAAAGGAGAATAAAAACATCCAATTCTGTCCAAAGTGAGACAAATTTGCCCTACAGCAGCCCTACAGCTCACAAATCAACACACTCGAACTCCTAATTATGGTGTGTATAAATATTTATCATTAATTGCTTTTACCACATGAGACTGTGGCTAAACCGTCTCCTCCTGTTTACAGTCTTTATGCTGAAGTAAACTAACGCTTCTGTAAGTAATATCATCGTATTGCTTATTGTCCAGGAGGAGAGTGGTGCAGATGAGGTAAATAAGTCAACCTCCACCTTCAAAACGCTCACTATGACCTTTCGTGTGTGTCTTTGTGTGTGTGTATGTGACTGTCGGTTCGCTGGCCACTTCCTCTATAAACAAAAGTTAATGATAGTTCCGGGTTAAGCCAACAACAAACAAGAGACCGCTGCCTTTCAGATGAACTTTTGAACCAACGGGAACCACAAGCCAAGCTGAAATTGATGCTTAACCCCAAACCAGTTACTGCAGTTTGATTTTGTTCTGGACAAAATGAGGGGAGCAATAAAAAGGGATTAAGTAAGAGGGTTTTTTTGTTTGTTTTTTTGATATTCGTGACTTCTGAGCTGCACATAATACAGATCGCAAAGACCTTACATAAAACAAAATCTGAATTGTCTGAATAATGCCAGATGTTCAATTTAAACTACGTCGCACATGATGTACACGTGCACTTTCAGTGAACCTGTGAGTATTAGCTGCACCTTGCAATCAGAGTTGACAAAGCAATCTTAACTGAAGGTCCGCTTGCTGAGGTCTTCCCAAGTTTTCGCTTTGAATGTCATGCAGATTACTTTCCATTATCTACTTCAACAGTGCACTGACCACTGAGCTTTGAGAAAGACGGTGTGATATCACTGAAAGGTCCAGAAGAAGCTAGTCTGAGCGCAAAAGATATTTGGTCAGCTGAACTGATTTTAGCACTTTTATTAATGTATTTCAGCGACAAATCCAAGTGCTGGCTATTCTTAACTGGCTTGAATGTTATCAGTGTGTTATTTTCTGACCATATAAAAAAAAAATAGTGGTATGTGCATCTGAGCCCAAATTGAAGCTTGTTTCTTTAACAGCAGCTGCAGCATTTCATAGTTTAAACCTGCAAACTCATAGCAGTGAACACCGCTAATGGAGCAGTGATCACTTTATTTATATAACCGCAAGCTGTTAATAAAACACAACCTCTCTTCTGTCTTCATGTCTCCTTACAGCCTGTCCTGTGGGCTACTTTAAGTCTATTTCAGGCTCTATTCCCTGCACTGTGTGCCCATCCAACAGCCGAACCAGCCATGAGGGATCGAGTGTGTGTGAATGTCGCAGCGGCTTTTACCGGGCCGCCAGCGATGCCAACTCTTCTGCCTGCACAAGTGAGCTTTGTCTGTTTGTTTGTTTACGCCTGGCTCCTCTGCGAGGCGTTCAAGGGGCCTCATTGGAGTCATTTGTCATTTGCTCAGACTGTGAGAACCGAGATACACAGTCAGTGGAACAAAATCCTTTTGCTTTTAAAGACTTTTTTAATCTTTAAATTGCACCAACGGAAAAACCTGTTAAGAATGAAACTTTCCTACGCTCGTTCATACGAAATTGCCTCACCATCAAACTATTTTATAAAGTTTTTTCCATTACTTTTCATTGCATAAATGTCTTTGCCAGCCTGCAGGTTCTTTCATATCTTAAACATTTTACCAGATGCTTCCATCTTAGAGTCCACCGCTTGCATTATGTATGTCAAACTCCTCCCATTCTCCCCATCTCTGCTTTCTCCGCAGCTCCTCCGTCTGCTCCTGTCTCTCTGACCTGGGAGTATGAGAGCGGCGATGGTGGGGTTTCCTTGAGGTGGCGCCCTCCGGTGGACATGGGAGGCCGAAGTGAGGTGTGGTACGGGGTGGTGTGTCGCATCTGTCCGTCACCGACCTTCACCAACTCGGCTTTGTGCTCTTGGTGTGGGGAGGGCGTCACCTTCAGCCCCTCCCAGACCAACCTGAAACAAACCAAGGTCACCCTCAACAACCTGCTGACCAGGGTCACGTATCTCATACAGGTGCTGTGGAAAAACGAAAGATTCTTCCTTGTCTTATCTCACTCAAAGTTTGAAGCACTTCCTGGACCCACAGATGAGATGAATCCACTGTGCTCTATTATTTTATTATAAGTGCCGCATCAGTAAATACACACCAACGTTTAATATTTAGTTCGGCATACCTTGACTAAAGCATCGCTTATTCCTTATTCATAATGGACAGATATTTCCCTATTTCCTGGCGTTTGTTGACCTGTCATAGTGGACGCTGCACGTGTCTGTCTTTGTTTCTCAAACGTTGAAGCGTGTCATAAATATAAATGGGGGGGAAAAGGCTTTGAAATTCACATCTGTGTGTTCTTGGTATTGACAGGTGCAAGCCATGAATGAAGTGTCAGCTTTGAGTCCTTTCCCAGTTCGATACTCAAGCATCAATTTCACTACGAGCCAGTCAGGTGAGAACAGGACGGAGACGATGAAAAAGATGAGATGAAAGAGGAAGAGACGCTCTGATGATGACGTTTGCGTAGATTGTGTGTGTGTGTGTGTGTGTGTGTGTGTGTGTCAGTTTTCTCTCCCCCTCCTCCTCCCCTCTCTTTCAGTCTCTTTGCTCCATGTTTTCTGCTCCTGCTCTCTGAACGGGAGGTTGCTCGAGGTTACAAAATCCTGTCAGATCCCATTATGGTCACTGTGGAGGAAGAAAGGGACAAATGAGAGATGGGAAGACAAAGAGACGGAGAGAAAGAAAGATGAAAGCAGATGAGTGGGCAAAGGAGAGGAGAATGGGGCATTGTGCACACCAAGTACACCATTATACAATTTTCCATGAAACCGATCAAGACTGGCTCGGAGGTTCAATGAGCTCACATTATCTAAAATCTTCCTGTGAGTGCTCTCAGAGCTTATTGATCAAATGAATGGAATGCCAGAAAGTTCCCTTTAACTGCTCCCAGCTCACTGAGTGAAACTAGATCCTGACTGGTGCACCATAAAAACTCCTACTTCACTTTTACGCTCAACTGAATTCTGTCTACATGTTTTGTAACACTGCCCTCATGTGGGCACTGTCACTTGTGAACTAACAGCTCTCCTGTTTTAACGTGCTCAAGTATCGTCTCTTGTCACCCACAGTTCCCAGTACCGTTCCTATGATGCACCAGCTGAGCCGGGCCCCGGACTCCATCACTCTGTCGTGGCCTCAGCCAGACAGGCCTAATGGAGACATCCTGGAGTATCAGCTCAGATACTATGACAAGGTATGTTCAGTGAAGTCACAAATACCGGCAGAAGGTTTCAGCATTCGTTTTTCAGTTTGATAGCAGCTGGTTGTGAGGGGACGTCACAACCTCTCTTACAAAACCAAGTTATTTGGTTACGAAATGGTTGTGATGAGACAGATGCAGTATCAACTCTATGGACTGGTTTTGCCATAAACATGTTTTTAACACAAATATCTAATCAGCCAATTACGTGAAGCTCAGCACGTTTAGGTATGTAGACGTGGTCAAGATAACCAGCTGAAATTCAAACTGAGCATCAGGATGAGGAAGAAAGGTGAATTCAGTGACTTTGAACGTGGCATGGTTTTTAGAAATTAAAGAGAGTGGTTCAAAAAAGAGAAAATATCAGGTTTTCTGGGTGAAAATGTCTTGCTGATCCCAGAAGTCAAAGGAGAATAGTCAAACTCCTTGATGCTGATTGGAAAGTAACATCATCCCAAATAACCACCTGTTGCAGCCTTGGTATGCAGAGAGCATCTCTGAATACACATCAAATCTGTAGCAGAAGACCATCTTGTACTGGATGGTGAGCTTTTATGGGCCTCTTGACTTTCACCGTGACTACAAGCATCTCTCTACCTACCCGACGTGTGGTGTATTCTTTATTAGTGAGCTGGCCTGTTTTCACAGCAGTGAGGATGATCTTGCTGTTTTGACTGCAGCCTGTCTTACTCTTCCAGTATTACCAGAATTATTTAGATTTCTTTGTTTAACTGACAAAATTATAATGTACAAAAATGTGCTAGAAACTACAAGAAGAACATTAACTCATGTTCACAATGGCCAGCCTGCGCAGGCAACAAGATGTTTTATAATGGAACCATTTTCTCCACCATAACGCAGTATGGCATTCAAACAACAAAACAACAGTCGTTTAAGTGTTCGCTGGGTAAATACACACAAAGTCATCCTTTACTGAGCATACTGGCCGTGATTGTACACAAAACAAACTGAGCCCAAACAACAGACCCTTCCTCTCTGTTCGTCAGGGTTCAGACGTGGACAGCGCATTGACTGTGTACAGTGAGACTAACACAGTGACCGTCAAGTCTCTGATTCCCGGCTCCATCTACGCCTTCCAGATCAGAGCTCGAAATGAGCGAGGCTACGGGCCCTACAGCAACACCATCTACTTCACGACGCTGCCTCTAGGTAATGCGCACAGTCATTTATTTTTTTATAGTTTAAGAAAAAAGTATATATTCTGTTATTGTAGGGTCTGTCCCTTACAATAGAAAGCATGTTGAGGCAACTGTTGTTGTGATTTGATGCTATATAAATACAACTGAATTGAACTGATTTGAAATGATTATAGAAAACTGTCAAAAGATCACATTGGCATAAGCATTAAAATAAATGCACATGCTGTTGTTTGAGTGTGGGTGTGCACGACTGTACTTAGTACAAAAACAAGCATTTACAAAGGAAAAACAGACAAAAGCTGGGGCAGCTTTCAGTTACTGTAACTGCAGTTACATTCATCTCAGTGAAGTTGCATTACTATATGTAATACAAAGCTTAGCGGTTAATATAAGGCCTTACCATTCACATAAAAAATAGTAAGAGTAAGACCAGAGGAAGATGTCAGGATAGCATGATAAATTCAGGATAGCAATTAGAGAAACTAGGGAACAAAGAATGAACTGTGAATCATTTTCAGTGCACTTTATTTTGCTCAATGTAAACTTAATCATGTAGAAATGAGAAGACGGTGTTGCAAACCAGAAGCACAAAACCAGCTATCAGCGACTAGATGTGATATAATTAGAAAAAGTGGACACACCAGGGTAGCAAAATTAAAGGTGATAATAATCAAAGACAGCGAGACAGGAGGGGAAAGAATCGAAGCGCAGGAGAGAAATGACTGCCAAAATAAAAGAGTAAGTTAGAAACCGGAGCTAAAGAGTGGGCAGACACAGGACGTTGAGACAGGAACTATTGAAGGAACACTTCTAAACTCTAAAACTGACTAAATTAAAACAAGAACTAAAGGCTCCAAAAATCCTCAAAAACAAAAAAGACATAACAAAACTCTGAACACCTGAAAAAGAAAGAATTCAACCTCAAAAACCTACAATCAGAACCGGGATGGTGACACTAGAAGGGCCAAAGTTACACTATATGGATACATGTCCTGGGCCACCTACAGATTTCACCTGCAGCAGCTGCTTGGCCATGGAAACCCACACCGTGAACCAGTTTCTGTGTTGATGTTAACGTCAGAGGTTTGAAACTCAGCAGTTATTGAATCAGCAGAAAGGTGCGTCTCAGTGACCTTGTGCTATAACTTAACATGGTCTGCCACTTCCTGCCCGAGCTGCTGTGGTTCCTGAGCGTATTCACTTCGCAATAATACAACTTACCGTTGATTGTGGAATAGCTAGGAGGAATAAGTTCCCACGCTCGACCTCAGGGGGGCATTTAGAATGACCTATGCTTTTACAGATGTTTCTAAAAACAGGCTGCATGGCTGCACCTGTGGGAATAGGATTGAAAACACCTGAATCCAAAAATTAAGAGGTTAAACACCTCGGTATGAACACAGCAAACATCTCTCTGTAGTTATTTTGTCATTTTTAATACTAAGAAAACATCTCTGCCTCAGTATTAACATCAATATCAAACTTTCAAATAGAACATATATCGCTGTAGCTAAAGATAAAGTGGTCTGTATATCCAATAAAAGCACATTTGAACTTGATAGCTGAAGGTGTTTCATTTTCTCTCCCGCAGAGGAGCATTCACAGCAAATCCAGACCCGGCTTCCTCTGCTGGTGGGCTCAGTCATGGGTGGGGCCGCGTTTCTCCTTGTCGTGGCAGCCATTGTGGTTGTGGTGGTGTTTCGCAGGTTGGTTGTGGTATAAATGCCGTAACAGATGAATGCATGTATGTTTTAATCTGGTATTACAGTTTTTGACTGCTTTTACATGGCAGTAAGAGGAGGGAGAGTCCATACAGTGACCGACTCCAGAGGTACATCAGTAACAGAGGTGAGTGACATATAATAAAATGAATTATTTATTTTGGGATTCATTGTTTTTTTATAGGAAAAAAATAAAGATGCTCTATGTGTTTATTATTAAATGAATAATACAAAGAAATGCTATCTGTGTGTAAAGTAAAGCTCATCAGCTTTGCATTATAAAAGATCATTTTTACCTTGTTTTTGGGATTACATGTCTAAAGTAAAGGACTAAAAGTTCTGAATCAGTTTTTCAAAAGTAGATTTCTTGTTCCCAGGTGGAGTTAAGTATTACGTTGACCCATCCACTTATGAGGACCCTAGCGAGGCCGTCAAAGAATTTGCCCGTGAGATCGACCCAACTCACCTCAAGATCGAGGAGGTGATTGGTGCAGGTACGTTTCATGGTCTCCTTTCTTTTAAGTCTTGCTGTTGTTACGTGCTGGCAGCAGCACAGTGTAATCTCCTCCGTGTTTATTCCATTACAGCCCAATTTGGCGAGGTTTCTCGTGGTCGTTACCATCCGCTGGGTCGCAGGGAAGTGCTGGTAGCAGTGAAGACTCTGCGCTGGGGGGCATCAGACAGAGAGAAGGGGATGTTCCTCAGTGAAGCAGGAGTCCTGGGACAGTTTGACCACCCCAATGTCCTGAAACTAGAGGGTGTTATCACCCATACCCCTCCAGAGAGGATCATCACTGAGTTCATGGAGAACGGGCCCCTGGATGCCTTCCTCAGGGTGAGAAAAACAACGCACTGTCAGGAATTCCTGCACATGCTACACCACACTGGAGACTTTTTTTTCTCCATCATGTCTCTTAATTTCTTCAGGAGAACGAAGGTCAGTTCAGTGTCCTCCAGCTTGTCGGGATGCTCAGGGGAGTTGGAGCAGGGATGCGTTACCTCTCTGAGAGAAACTTTGTTCACCGAGACCTGGCGGCCAGGAACGTGTTGGTCAACTCCAACCTGGTCTGTAAAGTATCTGATTTTGGCCTCTCCAGGCTTATGAGGGGCTTGGACCACAACATACCAACTTACACTGCCTCACTGGTAGGTTAGAAGGGAAGGAGCGCCTTTTAGCTTGGTTTCCATCATCACTGAGTGGCTGTATATGTTTTTGCTCTGTTTTCATCTATCAGGGCAGTAAGATTCCTGTGAGATGGACGGCACCTGAAGCATTTCAGCATCGCAAGTTCAGCTCAGCTAGTGATGTCTGGAGCTTTGGAATACTGATGTGGGAAGTTATGTCCTATGGAGAGCGTCCGTACTGGGACATGAGCAATCAAGAGGTGAGTATGAAGAAAAATGTTTCCTGAATTGTTAAAGAAGCAAATGTGCAAAACCCTTGCTATAGTGCACTTATCTTTATTATGGTGTAACAATATACAGTTAACTAGAATTACTGCTTTGCTGTTGTGTTCTTCCACTAATTTGTCAGGTGGCAATTTACATCTGAGTTTTTTCAAAGTCTTATAATACATAATTTAATAAAGTGTTCAAGAAATTACATATCAACAAAAGCAATTCAGTATTGGACTAAAGGGTGCCCTCTGCTCATGTTTTAAATATTAGACAGAAAAGTGTATTTAACATTATGATGTCAAAGTGAAGCTGACCTTTAACCTTTGGGATTTTTTTTCATATTTTGCATATAAGTTCTTAAGATACATCAGAAAACGTGACATCAAAGTGATCTTGAACTTCATCTTCGAGTACAAACGGATATTTGCACCATAAATATTTCTTCCAGCTGTTCCTGAGCTACAGCATTCATATCATTCATAAGAATGAGGTGCTCATGAAGTCAATAAATGGGATCACAGTGATCTAATGAAGTCCTTCTTTAGCCCAAATTAACGTTTCGCCAAGCTCATGGATTAGGCATTATTATCTGCCTTTCTCAGCCAATGTGAAGTTTTTAACAAAAAATCTCCTAAATTTTGCATTCAGTGCATCATGTAGCAATAAAGTACCAATAAAATCAAATCACTACCGACGCTGACAGATGCAGAAAATACTGTATCTGCAAAATAAAGATGAATTTGTGCTGTGTAAATCATATTTTAAATGCTTAAGCTGTTAAAACAGCCTTCATTATGTACAATATTTCAGTAATCTAGAGGAATAAATGTATTATTACACAAATGTGGCCCTCCAGTACTTAAATGTACTTCCCTCCCCCTCCTCCTGTTACACAACAGGCATATTTAAATGGTGACAAAATGCCAAACTGATGAAATTTGCATAATTTTCTCTTAGTCATTCTTGAAAGCTCTGAGAGATCTGTGACCTTTCATGGAGGCTAATTGCACAAGACTCCATCTGCCCTACTTCTGTCTGATGCCTTCCTCTTTGTGTCTGCAGGTGATGAAGGCAGTAGCAGATCAGTACCGTCTCCCGGCCCCCCACAACTGCCCCCCTGCCCTCCACTCTCTAATGCTTCAGTGCTGGCAGGCTGAGCGGGCAGACCGACCAGGTTTCGACTCAGTCCTGTCTTCTCTGGATCGACTCATCAGGCACCCCGCGTCCCTCAAAGCTGAGCCAACTCGGTGAGACGCCAGCTCCTGGCAAACGCACCTGCAAAGCATATCCGAGGCAGCAGGTGATGCACAATCTGCTGCAGTTATGGATTCTCGTGCTCTCATTTTTGACATTTACAGAAGCTGCTCCCAGCCGCTGCTCAGCCCCACTCCCACAGACTTATCGTCAGTGGTGACAGTCAGTGATTGGCTGAAAGCGCTGAGGATGGAGAGGTATCAGGATGAGTTTGATCGAGCGCACCTGGACACATTAGACAGCGTCAGCAAGCTTACGATGGAGTGAGTATGCATGGATAGTTACAAACGTAAAAATACAGAAAAATATATCAAACATTTTTAAAGCTGGCTTCTTGACTTAAGATTTAATTAGATCAGTCATTAATTTCATTTTAGCTATGTCATGAGTATTATCAAGCACACCAGCCACCTGGTATCCACTGAATCCTCAAGTCGAGTTGTCGCATAGTGGTAAAGAGCCCAGTGGGCCGACGCACTTTTAGACTGTGCCAGAAGCACTGGCAGCCTTTTTGTTCATTTTCATTACTGTATTGCCCTATCAAATCTCTTTATGCAACTGGACCCTCCCCAATCTTTGCTGTGTTCTTACACACCTTATTGAACAGAGTTTAGTGTGAAAGAAGAGCTGAAAAGGTGGCGCTGAAAGCTAAGAGAGACGAAGAAAGAGAAGCTAGAAATAGATACAGGAAATGTCAAATTGAGCAACATGTTAGCTGTCAGGGCAATTGCTGCTGCGCCGTCAACAGTAGTAATGTACCAGCAACAAGCAGTAATGAGCCTTCATAGACACAGGAGGCAGCTGTAGCACTAGCTGTGGAGACGCTGTGCAGGCGGAGGGACACCAGTCCCAAAAACAGAGTGAGAGACAGACAGAGGGAAATGAAATTAGAATAATAAGAAAATAGAAGAAGGGAGAGAGAGAGAGAGACGCGATAGACCGACTGCAACAAAAGTGCCAAGGCCGATTTTTTTTTGTGCATTTCAGTGCACAAAAACATTTCAGTGCAGCCCTGCATACTGGTGCTTGGTCAGGACCTGTAGGTGTCTCATTGCAACTCACTGAGCACTCCTTTAGTGTTATGAAACAGACACCATAAGATAAAGGTGCTCTGATGGTGCAACTGATGAGGGACACATAGCCGAGAGGATTTTGCAGTTTTTGTAGGTATCTGATAACCAAAACAAGTCACCATAAGATAAGGAAAGGAGAAACTTCTGCAACCTGCAGATTTAATTCTTTAAACAATCTTAGAATAGAATAGGGACAGAATGGTGGGCCAGTAGTTAGCACGAGGGTCCAAGAAGGTCCAAGAGGAACGAATGCATGAAGAACCCATGCTTGAGCTCCGATTTCAACCATCATCATAAAACTTTGTAGATTACACCTGTGTGCTTCGCACAGGTTTTTTGTTGATCTCAAAAGTTTTTCTTCCATCCATCCATCCATCCATCCATCTTCATCCGCTTTATCCGAGGCCGGGTCGCAGGGGCAGCAGCCTAAGCAAAAAGGATGGATGGATGGACTTTGGCAACAGTAGGATGGGAAAATCGATGCTGAATCATCCTGGTAAGGAAATTCCAGAAAGTTGTGTTTTCAGTGGGAGAAAATGCAACGTCCAGGTGAACTGACTCAACTTTCTGGGATAATCCAAACTGTTAGAAAATTTCCTTGGTAATTTTATGTTGCTCTTACACATTGATTTTGTCAAGATTTGAATATTGTTGTCTGAACTCTCTTTCAGAGACGTCCAGGATCTCGGCGTGAACCTGCTGGGACACCAGAGGAAGATCGTCAGTGCAGCCCAGCAGCTCAGGGCTCACCTGACACAGGGGCAGGTGGAGGTCTGAAACCTACCAGCAATAAACCCTGTGCTGTGGATTTATGGGCTTCACATTCCTTTGCTTGTTGCGTCCAGTTTCGGCAACATTTTATTTGGATGGTGCACATTTTAACCGTAACAAAAAAGAGAGCGAGATAATCAGCTAACAGTGCCACTCTGTCTATTCTGATATACCTGACACTGCAACCAGAAGCAGTGAGAAAAGACTTTCTCAGCCAGTCATTCGAGACGACTAACAGAAGAGAGATACACTACAGGAGCTGCGGCCCAACTCAAAGTGAGGCTAGAAAGTTGCTGACAAGGAGGACTTTAAAGATTCCTCTATGTTTTTCCACTAGATTTCACTTTATTGTTGTCTGCCTTCTCGTCTCCTCCCCCCTCTGCAGTCCAATCTCTCCCTTCCTCCTCCTCTACTCACCTTGCCTGAAATGCTTCTGTTTCCTCTGTGCTCAATAAAACCGCAAAAGTATTTTTTGTTAAAGTATCCAGGGAGATCTCTCCTCACAAAGAATTGCGTGAAGACAATCAAAGCCTTTTTCTATTTTTTTTTTGAGTTATTTGTAAAGTTGTATCACTTCCTCTCCACTTTAAATGCCAAATGCTAAACAAACAGTGTTACCTAGCAGCTAATGAATCACCTAATGAGGTGTTACCGTTAGCTGTCAGAAAAATGTATAGGTTGTTCAGTGTTACAGCAAATACTATGAACCACCAGTCCAAAGTCGGTACTGCAGATCCTTAAAGTTATATAGCAATCACTGCCATAATATTGGGAAAATCAAACCTAAACACGAAAGGCTTTTAATAAATGTAAGCCATGTTTTGTTTTGTTTTTTTTAATCCGCCTTTAGAAGACATATCCAAGGTCTGAGAGCTGCCCTGTTTGTGCAACTCACTGTAGAGCCTCTCAGTGACAGCAGAGCTCACTTACTCTAAAACACTTAACAAACTTCACCTCAGCTGCAAACACGAGCTTCTGCCTGCGCTGGACACAGAAGCTAACAGCACCCACCTTTACAGTATGTCTGCATTTCACACTTCACCTCTTTTGTTTGATTGCTAGAGTAACGACACTGAGTCATTGGAGCATTGTGAATGTGTGAAATGAGCAAGATGGACAAAATCTGATCTGATTTACACTTGAAGGAAGGAAGCAAAATGCTTTGTAGGTAGCTGCCCGTATGTCTGTGTGCTGTATATGAAACTCTGTTATTGCGTACATGCTGTACATGATGTGTGTGAGTGAGTGTGTCTGTGTGTGCATGTGTGTGTGTGCGCGCGCGTGTGAGACAAGTGTGTCAGGCTACACACATTTATAGGTGTTTACTTGTATGAATGTTCACCACTGTTCCGTAATTGTGCAAATTTGTAAAATAAATATGATTTTATTTAAAGAAGGAGTCTCCTGCATTTTCTTTCTCATCTGTTCTGCTCTTATATAAAATAATAATTATCTGGAAACAGTTGTGATATTAAATATGATTTGCAAAAAGAAAATAATGAATATAGTCATTTTCAGGAGGCAAATGAATGCTTCAGTTCAGAAGACGCAAGCATGACACCACCCACACATGCAAACACCACAAAGCATATGTTTTGAATCCTGAGACTAAACCATTGTTAATATACACTTTGGCAAGTCGTAAGTTTACATATGCTCATCATGGGCATTAATGTCATGTAATTTAGTCATCGTGATCTTTAATAAACCCTGGGTCAAAAGGATACATATAGGTTCAAATATATACATACATTTACTTAAATCTAATACTCATTGGAAGATCCGAGGAACTCTGTGAAGATCTAAGGAGAGCTGTGAAAGTTTAGAGTTATTTCTAAACAACCGCAGATTACAAGATCGTCAAAAACAACCTATACGTTAGTACAAATTATTCAGCTGTGTCAACAATTTGCCAAGGTCTGGAAGGAGACATAAAGTGTCACCCTCAGATGAAAGGAAATTAGTTGGTATGCTCAGGATTAACCCACGAGCCACTGAGCCTCAAGCATGCCATGAACCAGGGACAGCTGGAACACCGGTGTCACAGTGGACAGCGATGCCGTGAACGCAGAGGGTGCCGACTAAGAAAGAAACCTGTTTCTAAAATCAGCACCTTAAAAATTGACTGAAACTTGCAGCTGGAGAAAGGTTTTATGGTCAGACAAGACAAAGATTGAGCTGGCCGCAATGACAAGAGCCATGTTTGGAGAAGAAACAGTGAAGCATCGTGCTCTGGGACTGTTTTGCTTAACAATAGTAATTCTTGTTTAATTTTGACTGATGTGAATTTGACATGATGGCAGTAATAAAGAATGAGCAACACAAATTGCCCATATAACCAAGAAGAAAGAATATATGATAGATTTTTCTTGTTTAACATCATGTTTGGTGCAAAAGATGTGAGACAGAGGAAGAAAATCAGGTTGCAGCCACGGGGAAGGATAATGAAAGAAAGGTGCAAATTACTCATGAGTTCATGGATTGGCACCTTTAAGTTTTTCTTAGATATGTTACATTATGACATTTATTTTCAAACTTTACTTTTTTAAATATAAAACTAATACTGTATTATACATTATGGTTGTGGTAGCTTTATTTACCTTCTCAAAGGAGCCAAACAGTACATACAGCATGACAGCAGTCTGCATGGTTTTTGACCAAGAATAGTTTATAGAAACAAGTTATCTATCTGTCATGGTCAAACAATAGTGTCGGAAGATTGTGTAACAAAAGATAAACACAAGTGGCATGTCACGGTCATGGACAAAGCAACAGAATGACTAACATGGTCACAGATTTACATATTTATGGTCACATTTCGCTTGGAAAAATATGTAAACATTTCCCCTGGTTTGAACAAGGCTCACCTTGTTCCGCTAATATCACCTTCACAGTGTCCAAAAGTGAACTTCTCGAACTCCTCGCACTTCACGTTCCACACATCAGCAGGTTTGTGTGAAATCAGAGTTAGAGATCTGCTGGGATCAGCAGTAATCCAAGAACAGAAACAGGTCTCCCACATGTCCCAGTGGTGCTGATATCAGAGCAGATCTGGACTGATATAAAGACTACACAAACCTCCATTTCATGGCTGCCAGAGTAATCTGGCTGGCGCCTTGCTGTATTTTACTGTATATATATTTTTCATACTGCAGAGCATTGCATCCCAATGTCAAACTGCGGGATAATTATAACAATATTTACACCAACAAAACTTTACTTTAGGAATTATCATCCATAGACAGCTTTAAGATCTTTTCAACTTCATGCATTTTCTATTCTTTTACATTGCAGAGTAAAATTACACATCTATGTGGTAACTATTAACAGCTGTTATTTTGCAGACTAGGATTTTACGTTAAAAATTTTACAATGGTACAAAATTAAGTCTTTACTGAAACTGTTCTTAAATTAAAGCACAAAAGCAACATCCGCGAAAGATACACAACAAAACCATTTACAGACCTTCCAATGAATTCAGATTTTTTTTTCCCTTTTCAATTGCAAATAATTTGAACTATTGACTTTAGGATCTATCACCCTAATGAAACTGCTGTTCTTAGAGTTTCTCGTGGCATTTTAGTGAAGAGAGATGCAGATGAAAACGTTGTTCAGCTACATTTGACACAATTGATCATGGTATTTCGATTGACAGGTTAGCAACATGGCTGGGCATCTCTGGATCAGACTTAAAATGTTTTTAATTCTTATTTCCAGACAGAACTTACTCAGTTGCTGCTGACAGCTTGGCGTCCTCATTTGCAACTTTGTGCTATGGTGTGTCCCAAGGTTCTGTTTTGGGACCTGTTCTGTTTGCACTGTATTTGCTATCTCCAAAAAGTTGATTCTGTTCATCTGGACGTAGCGTTTTGTGGGAGAAACGTTTCGTCACTCATCCAAGTGACTTCTTCAGTCTCAGCTGACTGCAGGTTTCCCCAAATCTTATAAACAGTACATTTGGATAATGACTGAAACCAGCCCACTGAGGAACTATGGGCTGGGAGGTCAGTTCCTTAATCTTAATTATGCAAATTCTCATGACCACTGATCAACAACCACTGACCAAAACCCACTGATCAATGGCCATGAGTACCATTCACAGAGAGTTGGGGAATGGCTGCAATCACAGCATTGTAAGATGGTGACAGATGTACCCTTAGGCCCCCTCCTCAGATGGTCTTTCCCTTTTCAAGTAAATGGTCTCCTTGACTCCGCGCTCAAACCAGCGTTCCTCCCTGTCCAGGATGTGTACATCCTCATCATTGAAAGAGTGTCCACTGGCCTGTAGGTGTAAAAAGACTGCCTATTTATGCTGACGAGGTAGCTCCTCTGTGTTGTGCCATCCGCTTCGCCAGAGGTTGTTTGGTTTCCCCGATGTATAAATCCTGGCAATCCTTCTGGCACTTAACAGCTTACACTATGTTGCTCTGTTTGTGTCGGGGGACCCGATCCTTGGGGTGGACCAATTTTTGGCGCAGCGTGTTTTGGGGTTTAAAAGCCACAGAGACCCAGTGTTTAGAAAAAAGGGGATCACATGGATCACATGGGATCACTACAGGCTTTCGCTTGGGCAGCGGTTGTAACCTGCAGTCAGCTGAGACTGAAGAAGTTACTTGAATGAGTGACGAAACGTTTCTCCCACAAAATGCTACGTCCAGATGAACAGAATCAACTTTTTGGAGATTTACTTTCCTGGGTGATTGAGAATGCATCAATATGTATTTGCTATCACTTCAACACCTTTGAATGTGTCTCATATCATTGTTATGCAGATGATATCCAACTGTACATTTCTTTCACTCCAAAGAATGTTGTAAAAATATCCATCCTTTAAGACTGTATTGATGCCATACAGAACTGGATGGCTGCTAATTATTTTCAGTTAACACAGAGAAAAGTTTTTGTTTGTGCTACTGACAGCTTTGTTTGCACTCTGATTATTAGTCTTGGGTCTTCATCATTGTTTCAATCAAATGTCAAAAATGTATGTGTCAGGTTTGATCAGGCTCTTAGTTTTAATACACATATCAATAGCCTTGTTTGATCCTGCATTTTATCTGTGAAATGCTGCCCGCCTCAGTCGAACGGTGTCCAAGTCAGAATTAGAAATGATAATTCATGCTTTTGTTTCCTCAAAGTTGTAATTCACTGTACGTTGGCCTCAGGAAGTCCTTTTTGGATCACTTACAAATCACTCACTGCAAAGTGCAGCTACTTATTAGGCTCGCTAGTGATCTCACTTGACACCTATTTTGCTGTCTTTGCATTATGTATCTTTGTGATTATTTCCAGAGCTATGCATGGTTGAATGCCTACTTACTTAGTGAACTGCAGTCATATAAAACATGCAGGTCATTGAGATTTTTGGACCAAAACCTGTTGGTGGTTCATCTTTTTGGACTGAACATTAAAAGAGACTGTCTGTTTGAGGTTGTGGCTTCTTAACTATGGTATGCACCACCACTACAGTTCAGATTTCGTTTCTGTGAGCTGCAATGAAACGGTTAAAAAGTAGCTCAAGACTTACTTGTACAGGCTTGCTTTTAAATTATGAATATTATTGTTGTGTTTTAATGTCTATATTTTTATTTGATTATTGTTGTGAATAACTTTGTGATCCTTGTCTACAATGGTTCTACATAAATACATTTTACTTATTTACTTGGTGCTATGTTAAATTTAACTCATATAAACTATCTTCCACTGACATTAAGTTAAACACAAAGGCTCAAATAAACACTGTGCATGTCAGACTGTTGATGAAGATGAAGAATGTTAAAAAGGTGCAATTGGTTTAAGATTTAAATAAAAATATGCTTTAAACAAGAAATTAAATATTAATTCACATATATGAGTTTTATTATTTTTTGCTCACACTTTATGTGTTAACTTTACACATCTGGTTTTTAAGGGGTAAAAAAATCGCATTGACGTCTCAAAACGTGTGTATAAAATATGACACATTTGGCATTACAGGGTCAAAGAAAGATTCAAAATATTTTTTAACACTGAAAAATCTGATGATGAACTACAGAGTATTATGAGAATGACTCATGTGACCTGGAATTTTCCAGATGGCAGAGGGCGATGGTTTTACATAATCCAATTTAATCATGATTTAAAATACATATTACAATACATCTTACTTGCAATATCATTTAATGCAGTCTATTAGGAATAATTAAAGTTTGGATATTAAGAAGCATGTGGGGGGAAGTTTTTTTTTATTTTATTTCATTCTTACAGTTTTTCAAAGAGTTTTTCAAATTACTTTGATTAATGGCCCATGTGTGGAAAGTTGTAGGTTCAAATCTCTGGCCAGTCGGGGGACTTTTGTAGAGTCGCTCTAGAGACGTCCTGTCTGTGACTCTGTGGGTGTCCCTGTGTCCAAAGACATGCATGTCAGGTTATCAGTGAGATTGTTGGCTGACCTGTCTAGGGTGTACCCAGCCACTAGCCTCTAACTCACCTGTGATCCTAAGAGACGGAGTGTGTTTATCCTGCAGGCCGCAGAGGTGTACATTTGTTGTAATATCTCACAAGTGCTTCCTCTACAATTCACTTTGTTAATCATGTTGTTCTTTATGTTGTATCATTTTCTATTTTAATGCTTTGATTAATGCTTTTTAAAAATAAAAATGTTTTGGGGTATGCAAGTTAAATATGTTGGAAGGGTCAAAAAAGGTTTTGCGCTGGTCTATTTTTCTTTTTATCATTCTAGGATTTTTTTATTTTTTTTTTATAGATATACAGGATTATGTAATCCTTACACATTTATAGACTCACAGCTATAAGGAATCAGTCTCAGTTAATTTCTTCCTCTTGATCCTTGTTGTCCTGACAGATTTGACCAAGTTCACAAAAACTACAAAAGATATTTCCTGAAGATTTCTTTCATTTTAATTGCATTTCTATCACTAAACAGTTTGTGGGATTTTAGTTAGTTTAACTTTCGTTTTGGTTTGGCTCTTAAATAACGGTCATCAAGTACTATTAAGTCACTCTGGACTCAGGAGTCAGCTGTCATAAGATTTCTGTAATAATTGTTTTCTGTGGTGTCTCACCTCAAATTAACTCAGTGTTGTTACACATGTCCAGAAACAGTGAACACCAAAGCCACAAAATCATGTTTTTTTTACAGTGTTATTGTTTTCTTATAAAGACCTTAGCAGTTTTGAAACTACTGGTCTTTATGACACTGCTTAAAGATGGTGCTCTCTGTCTGGTAAACAGCTATTATCTCCACAATACTAAATGATGGCCACATCGGCAGCCATTATCAGGGCCTCCTATAGTCTTCCTAAACCCTGTTTATCCAGTGGTTAACCAGCTTTTTAGTCATGACCTAAAAATGGTGCAGAAAAATATGTGTCCACTACAGCCGAGGTGACCAGAAATTTAAATGTTCGCTGATTCAATAGTTTGTAAATAAATCAGATCTGTGTAAATGAAATTTGTGGCTTTTTATCAGCTGAATGTGTCAACTCTGAAACTAATTGCAGTTTCACAAAACAACACGCGCCATTAGCTTTGTTTTCCACATTCAGAGAAAAGTGACATTCTCTCATTGAACATGATGCTGCTGCCAGCCTCTAGATGATCATTATAGTCTTTGTAGTGCAGTAATTACTGCATCTGGGATCATTCCTGTTGACACATGAATGGTGCTCAACATGTTATATCACTGTGAATGAAGCTAGATGTTTAGTGTTTGTGTGTCCAAGAAGCAGCATGGTGGAAAATCCTTTATAATCTCCATATTTTCCAAATAATTCCAGTTTCACTCTGAGGATTTTGCTCATTCATTAAAAAAAAGATCCGAACTAAAACGCAATGCCATAAAGCGAGGTATAGAACAGCATGCTTGCAATTTCCAAACAGGTTTTCTTAACAGTTCACTACAAGTGGTGTGTTGACTGTCATGATCTTGCTGAATTTTCATAGTGGCCATGCAGGTTTCGGTGGTAGTCAGAGGAATGCTGAGAGGCCTGGTGATTGCATAGATATCCGCGAACTGGGGACTGGACCATTGTCACTTTGCTTTTAAGGAGATCAAGCCAATAATTTTAGATCAGCATGACAAAGGAATTCCTTGTCAACAGGGAGTTGAAGCACAGCTTTCTCTGTGGCACTTCTGACCAGTGAAAGTCTCCTTGCTCATTACTGCATCACTGTCTTATTCTTACCTGTCAGCTTTCCACGCATCCTCCTTCTCCACCCATTTGCTCTCATATCTCCTCCCTCTTGGCTGGGACATATATATATATTGGTGATGCCACAGGGATTTCATCTCTCCTCGGGGACATTTTTAAAGGTGGTGTGTCCACTTTTGAGTGTTTCTCTCAGTGTCACCAGAGATTGAGGAGCAGCAGTTTCATTGCTTAAGGGTGAGGTAAGACTGAAAAGATTTACTTTAATTTATTAATAGAAAAAACTACCAAAATCAACAATTTTTTTTTCCACCTGTGGATTTAGACTCCATAGCATTTATTTTTCAACCACTCTACTTTTGTCTTTCTTGAATTTCTTAAAAAACATTCCTAACTTTTCGTTTCACAATTCTAGTCAAACCTCAGGTGCCAATGTCACCGTCTTTAGCCAGATCTGCTCCGAGCGAGCTCAACCATTGGTGGAGCCAGCTGAAGTTTCGCCTTCAGAACAAAAAAGGATGGAATGAAATGCTGGATGAGACATTTCTGCTCTACACAAAAGGGTAAACTCCTGCTGACGCCACTTTCCAGTACATTCAGTTTTGTTTAAAGTTTTACCATAAATCTGATTTCTTGTTTCTGTCCTTCTGTCCCTCAGTGTGAATGACATTCCTCTCTTCTATGCGGCTAAAAACAACAGTGCTGGTTGCATCAAGAAACTGCTAGGTTGTGCATCCACGAATATCTTTGAGAGAGGTACGACTGAACAAGGAGTTTAAACCTTACATTGCTGCCTTTTTGGTGTGTTTTCCGTGATTTTAGAATGTGTATCTTCTTGTTCAGGCTCCCTGGGAGAGACGGCCCTTCACGTTGCTGTTATGAACGATAACCTGGATGCTGCTGTGGCTCTGATGGATGGAGCTCCTGACCTCATTAACGAGCCCATGACCTCTGAACTTTTCCAAGGTTGACATGCAGAAATTCATAACTGCAAAACACCAATGCACATCATGCAGACTGAGTTCTGTGTGTAACTATATAGATGTCAAGTTGGCAGCTTTTTGGTCTGCAATTCAAATAATTCAGCTTATTAGCAAAATCTGTGAGATTTTTGATACAGTGGATACAAGGGCATGTAAAAGCCTAACACAACAATTTAAGCAGGTTTTTAAAAAATCTAAGGACCTTAGAAAGTAAGCGAACTGAAGAAACTTAAAGAAACTTAAAGAAGTCTTAGTCACTTTCTTTCTAAGCTCCCTAATATTTTAAAAAATATTTTAATTAGTCAAATCATATCACTGAGGGTTGTTTTTTTTAACTTCATTATTTTATTCATCTAACAATAAATCAATAAAGGGCAACAAATTCCAATTATGAGGCCTCATCTGCTGCTTTTGGAGAGCAAACCCTGTCAGGGTTACAGTGGTGGATAAAGCAAAAGCATTAAGTGTAGGTTTTACCAAAGCTGGTGAAACGAAAACCAGTGTGTTGGCAGTGAACTGATGTACACTTTCTCTCTGTGCTCCGCCTCAGGGATTACTCCTCTCCACATTGCTGTGGTGAATCAGAACATCGACCTGGTTCGTCATCTGATTAGTCGCGGTGGTGACGTGTCCACACCTAGAGTCACTGGTCTGTATTTCAGGAAGAGGATAGGAGGACTTATGTACTGTGGTAAGCCAGCATGAGTGAACTTACGTAAAGAAATGTTTCAACCATTAATTACAAGGCCAGTGGCAGGACAATAAAACCCCAAACTGGTCCCAACATATGTGATAAAAAACAAGGCAGAGAGAGATTTTGTGCAAAATAACAAAACGCGTGGCTTTTCATCAGGCGAGCACATCCTGTCTTTTGCTGCTTGTGCTGGGAATATGGATATCATCTCCATGGTAATCGATGCAGGCGCCAGCACCAGGATCCAGGATTACAAAGGTATGAGCCCTTGAGTGAGAGAAGATCAAGTATTATTTTACACTGCTAGGAAATTTGACTGTGTGACTGCTTAAGCCACAAAATATTCTGCATCCCATGTGTTATTAGGGTCTTATTTTTAATTTGATTTATCACAGCATTGTCTAAAATTCTCACCACTAAAGGACAAAATCAACCCTGATGGGTTTGCCACTAATTGCAGCTTTCTGGCACTGGTCTTGTAATTTAAACTCAAAGAACCTCAAGAATTACTGTCAGGCTCAAACTAGCAATTTTCTTATCTAACCAACAGCTGAAAATGCAAAAAGAAAAATTGACATCAGCCTGAAAAGGTAAAAGTTTCAGGCTTCTTTTTTGTCAAAGCTAAATTATATTGAGGAGACTGTTCATATCAAAGACACTACTGAGGTATTATACAATACAATACAATACAATAAAACGTTATTTGTATAGCACATTTAAAACCAGAGGTTGCCAAAGTGCTTCACATAATCCAATAAAACAGTAGTAAAGTACAAAGGCGGATAAGCTAGCAGGTGGGCGGCATTGTTTAAACAAGCATACAAGTACACAAGTACGCAGATAAGGAAGCAAGACTTAACGATAAAAACAATAAAACAATGTAAGTAAAAGAGTAAAAGAGAGGAAAGGGGAGGGCAAGAAAGTACAATTAAAAGGCATGCTCTAGGAGGCCGGGAAGGCTAAGCTAAAAAGGTTTGTTTTCAATCTAGACTTGAAGGTCTGGATCGAGTGAGACGTGTGAATAGTATGAGGGAGGTTATTCCAGAAGTTAGGTGCGGTCACCTCTGGTTTGCAGCCGTGACCTAGGTTGCACCAAAAGTAAGACGATCTCAGTGTTCTCCTGGGAGTATTCACGTTAAGGAGATCAATAAGGTAGCTAGGTGCAATATTATTTATGATTTTACAAGTAAGCAGTAGGACTTTGAAATCAATGTGATGTTTAATTGGAAGCCAGTGGAGGCCAGTGAGAATTGGGGTGATAGACTCAAGCCTACGAGTACCAGTTAGAAGGCGAGCCGTGGCGTTATGGACGACTTGCAATCTATGAAGAAGGGCAGAATGAATCCCAGTGTATAGGGAGTCTAACCTGGATGTGACAAAGGCATGGATAAGCTTTTCTAGATCCTCACATGGTAAATATGGCTTGGCCTTAGAAATTAAACGAAGTTGATAGAAACAAGATTTAATAACAGAGGACACATGCTTGTCAAGTTTAAAGGAGCCGTCCTGGTAAACACCCAAATTACTTGCAGAATCGGAAAGATAATCAGCGAAGGGCCTGAGGACACCAGTTAGATGGGCTCTAGGGGTGTGACTGTCAAAGATTACAATTTCTGTTTTCTTGTCATTAAGGATAAGGGAATTGCTCAGCAGCCAGTCTTTACCCACATAGCAAAATTGGTATGACCCGGATCTGGCCCACACAATGTGCTTACACATGGCCCACATACCGCAAAGAACGACGGCCCTTTGGTGGCCCAGATCAGGTTTGCCAGATGTGGCCCACACATGGGCCAGCACAAGGCCAGTTGCAGACACACTGGTGGTCCTGTGCTGGTCCATGTGTGGACTGCGTCTAGCAAGCCTGATCTGGGCCACCGAAGGGCCGTCGTTCTTTGCGGTATGTGAGCCATGTGTAAGTTGTGTGCAACCACGGGCCAGTTGTAGACACAGTGCTGGCCCTGTGCTGCCCCAGAACAGTTTTAGCTCTGGCCCCAGATGTCAGCCTAATGTGTACCTTTATCAAGGCATGTAATAACAACATGTGCCGGAACATAATAGTAAATAACATGAGAAAACTCTGTTCAGACAGTGAATGGACTGATTCTTATATGGCGCTTTTCTAGTCTCCCGGATTACTCAAAGTGCTCTATACAACATGCCACATTCAGGTTAACCCAGCTGTGCATATCTGAATATGAGCGTCTTATTAACAATTAATAGCTTTCTCCTGTTTTCTTGTGCCTCCTGCGTACACACTCTCCACACAGGCAACACAGTGCTTCACATTTTGGTCTTGCAGCCCAACAAGAACATTGCCTGCCAGGTCATTGACTTGATTATGGCACGCGATGCAGAGCTGGACCAGCAAGTGCCCCTTGATATGGTTCCCAACTCCCGAGGCCTTACACCTTTTAAGCTGGCTGCAAAAGAGGGAAACACAGTGGTGAGTAGAACCTTGGAAGATTCACATGGTGACCCAAACATGAAAGGTGGAACAGATTGTTCCTAATCTCATCCTAACCCCCTGTCTCTTAAAGATATTCCAGCACCTAGTTAACAAAAGGCGTGTAGTCCAGTGGAGTCTGGGCCCTTTGACCTCTCACCTGTATGACCTGTCCGAGATCGACTCGTGGGCCGATAGCATGTCAGTGCTGGAGGTCATTGTGGCCAGCCAGCAGAAAGAGGTACAGAAGAATATGTAGGTAGCATTCAGGAGAAAATGCTAATTGTTATCAGGAAGTTAGTTCTGACTCTGAGATTTTTTATATCTCTTCTATTTTTGCTCTCCAGGCAAGGAAGATCCTGGAGGTCACTCCTGTGAGGCAGCTGGTTAGTCTGAAGTGGAACCTGTATGGGAAACATTACTTCAGGTAAGATTTTGTTAGTTTTGTTAAATCTGAACTAAAATACTTGAATTGTACACATGTCTATTGCTGTTTAACACACTGGGTTTCTTCCTCCCTTTTTGTTGTCAGGTTTCTGCTGTTTCTGTATCTCTTGTACATCGGGACTTTCACAATGTGCTGTATGTTTCGCCCCCTAAAGAACGCTCCAGAGAACTACACAACGTCAGATGCAGACAAAACTGTCTGGGTTCAGAAGACGCTCAAGGTGGGCCAGAACTATGAATTATCATAGACATTAGAAAACCTTAAACAGATCTCAACATTTTACTCACTATACTGTTTGAATGAGACACCTAAAGTGAAATTTTTATGTTCAATGTTCTGACTGTTTTTGAACTATCCCAAAAATATAATTAGATTTTTATTACAGCACATTTATTTTAAAGAGTCATATTTCAGATTAACCTTTTGGAAATAAAATATGAACATTTATAAAACTGACTGCCTAGAAGTAACATTAAACCAGCTCTCACGTGTTAGTACTAATTATTATGATCCAAATAGTCGATCGAATCTGCATAATGAGTACTTTGATTTCGTTTTCTACCCTTTTCTCTTTGTTTAATTTTTTCAGTTTGTACTTCTATTACATGAGTTTTATGGAGTTGATGTTTTGGGTGTAGATGTTTAGGTCAGTCCCCACTAAAAATTCAGATTCCTCTAATTGAATCCATTATTACCCCCTAGTTTCCCAGTCCCCACCTGCACTGGGGCCTGCTACACATTTTAGGAAGGCAACACTTTCATAGCGTGTCACTTCTACTTTGGCAGTTAGTACTTCCTGAACTACTGCACCACCAGAGGTTTTTTGCCCCAAATTACTTCAGCCATAACTTACGTAAAAATTCAAATACATAAGATCCACTAAATGCATGTGTAAATGCCAAACTTTACACCTACATAAGTTACACTGTCAGACAATAATGAGATTTTAATATTTATAACAGCATCATTTCCTCTTTGTCCACCTCAGGAGAGTTATACAACACATGGGGATAATGTGCGGCTCGCAGGAGAGATTATCAGCGTCATTGGAGCTTTTGTCATCCTTGTGCTGGAGGTGGACATTTAAAATATGCTTTTTGTTTAAAAATATTCAACAGTACATTACTGTGAACTGTTCTGACCTCATGCATCCCCTGTGCTCCTAACAGATCCCAGATATTCTGAGAGTTGGAGCAAAGCGCTACTTTGGCCAGACGGCACTGGGAGGCCCTTTCCATGTTATCCTGTAAGCAAGCACACACACCCTCTGAGAACCCAAGCAAAGCATAATGTTTGGGAACACTGCCTAACCTTGCTGCCGCTCTTGTTTTTGACCAGTATCAGCTATGCCTGCTTGGTGGTGCTGCTGTGCGTGTTCAGAGCCTGTGAGGTGCAGAGGGAGGCCGAGGTGATGGCGGTGTGTTTGGTCCTCGGCTGGTGTAATGTCATGTTCTTCGCCCGTGGCTTTGAAATGCTTGGCCCTTACGTCATCACGATACAGAAGGTGCGGATGGGTTTCTACACGAGCTCCATGAGTAACAAAAACATGACTTTGCTCTGCTCACACACCTGCTCACACATGTTTTCATTTGTTGTTTTGGTTTTTGAGGTTTTACATTTTCAGACTGAGCTCGCTTGTGTCTCGTTTCCCCCTAGATTATATTTGGAGACCTGACAAAGTTTATGTGGCTGATTTCCATTGTGCTCTTTGCCTTTTCCACCTGTGAGTATATTGTTAGCAATAAAAATAAACACAAATTTTACAAAACATTCTTTAAAGGAGACCTTCCTGCTCTCTTACAAACATTTTTTTCTTCTCAGCCCTCTGGATAGTCTACATGACTCAGGAGGTAGATTCCCTTCCTGCGTATCGCTCATATCCCATCAGCCTCTTCTCCCAATTTGAGCTCAGCGTTGGCCTCATCGATCTGCCTGTGGACCACACCATCCCTATACCTGCGATTGTCCATGTGTTGCACTGCACCTCCTCTCTGGTTTCCCACATCCTTCTGCTAAATCTGCTCACCGCCATGATGAGTGACACACAATGGAGGGTGGGCCAGGAGAGAGATGAGCTCTGGAGGACTCAGGTAACAGGGTTATTACACACACATGTGTAATCACCTCTTCAGCGTGCGTTAAGCATTGCTGTGTCATGTTTACAGCTGTAATGTTGTTATTCAGGTGGTGGCCACGACGCTCATGCTGGAGAGGAGGCTTCCTCGCTGTCTCTGGCCTCGACTTGGGGTCTGTGGGCTGAACTATGGCCTGAAAGAGTGCTGGTATCTCAGGTAAGATGCAACCTTGTGTCAGGAACAGACGAAAACCCACAGAAATCACCTAACACAGCAGAAAGGGATGTTGTCTTTAAAAATAAAGTCAAACAGGAAGTTTGTACAGAAACGACAGCCACAGCTCATGTCACGCTATAAAATGCTCAATTCTTTTTTTTTTATTGTAGTTCTTATATTACTTTCACACCTCCTAAGGCTACACTGCATGTTTTTCTTAGACGATTCTTTTCATTTTTGCGTCCGTCTCATCAAGGTTAAAGAGGAAAAACATTCAGCCTGGCTAACAAAAGCTGCCTTTCAGTACAAATCAATTCAGTCTATTTCTCAACACATCAAATATTCCTTTGGTTGTGTTTTTTCTTATTTTATCTCAACTGGTGAATGCTCATATGAAAGAAAACATGAAACAAAAGCCAAAAGCTTGAACTTCGAAGTGCTGTATCTCAGTTTTATAAGTTCTTTCTACTCTTGACATACAACTTTGAATGCAAGCACTTGTTTGAGCACAAGCTCCTGTTTGTGAGGGCCAACCAATCAGAAGACAGGTAGTTTAAAGTGAATTGGACAAATATGAGTTGCTCCAAGCCAGTATAAGACTAATAAGGATCATTTTGAACTGCAAGTTATGGAAAGCTAGTGTAGACAGGGAAAATGTGCATAATACACCCTTTTAAGTGTAATAGTAGGTTATATATGTATAAGTAGGGGGAAAAATATAGTATTAGTAATACGATAAGAATGGTGCTTCTCACTGCAGGCACAGCATTACTCATGGGTGAAGTCCATCAAAGGCTTTCATTTAGGGTCAGTGGGCAAAACTGTTTTCCTTCTGTACGTGAATAAGCTTTTTGTTTTGTAGGTGGGGCCCAAAAAAAAAACGGAAACTAAAAAGAAGAGTGTAACATAATTAATTTTGAAACATGCGTGACTTTCTTTATTCGTCTTCTTTGCAGGGTTGAGGAAAGAAATGACTCCATGATGCAAAAGATGCGGCGTTACGTAAACGTCTTCTCCAAAGAGGATGAAAAGGAAACGGAGGGAGATGAAAATTCTGACTTCAAGGGAACCTTGAAGCTGAGACTTAAAAACAAAGGAGGATGGTGGGAGCTGGTTCGACACAGCGCTTTAGGTTTGGAGATGGAACAGGATGAGCCAGAGGAGGAACAGAGCATTAAATATGTTTAGAGAGAGACGCCATCTAACCCAGAAGTTCCTTCCTATCATCAACTTTGAGTCATATCCATATTAAATAGATGTAAAGAATTGCTGAATTTCAGTGACCTTGGGGTGAAAGAACCACACTATCTTGACTTTTCAATATAGTAAACAGTGCAATTATTTCCGCAGTATTATACCATAGAACAGACTGTGATTTTTATAGAAATATGAAAGATGTCTAGCAGGAATATATGCTAAAAAACAACAACATAGAGATTCATCTTATCATGTAGGTAATGAGTAATTTTATATGAGAATAAAACTTTCTTAAAACAGTTTCACTGTCACTTCATTTGTAAAGCAGACAGCAGATAATAAAATCATACAAAACAAAGGAGCAAGGCACTTACAAAGCTTTACAATCAAATATTAGAGCAGAAATTATTCCACACTAAGCTGCAAGAAAATCTACTGTAAATAAACTGCTAAGTGTCAGACTTAGCAACTGTTATCTAAAAAGCTTGTTTATATTTCTTTGCTGAATACTGGAAAGAGATGTCTTGGCATGTTATTGTTGAATTTGATGCTTGCTGGCGGAACAGATTTGCTCGCGGTTCTTTTACAAGAGCTGCAGCTGACAGATGAAGTAAGTGGCGACGTTGCAGGGAGCTCTAATCCAGTTTCTGGCAGATGGGCCTGTGCTGTCTATGATCCCACAATTCCCAGTTCTTGGATCTTCTGCCCAATAGCTGCAAAACAAAAGAAAGAGTCATTAACTATTATTCTGCAATCTATATCTGGATTTTTTTTCTTTGTTTGAACAAAGTGTCCACTTTATTAGGTACACTTGTAATTCAATTTGACAGCTGTACAATAAATGTTTTATTTTATAAGCTTATTAACACATGTATATTTACACATAATTTGTTATTATGATGGATCTGTGACCAAAAATTACCAAACACCAATATGCACAGTGCAATAGTGGCAACCCTGATCTAAACCACAAACAACTATGTCTAAACTACCCTATTAGTCAATTGTCTGTTTTAATAACTATTTATAGAATCATTTATAGAATAAAGACCTCTCTTGCAGCTTTGTGCTGTCAACCCAGGTCCATTCAGTGCCTTTTTTAATGGTGCCGATCCAGTATTGGAGATTCCCTTTCTGTGTCAGAAAGTCCTAAAAGAAAAAACACCATTGATGCGTAACTATTAGCAATTATTACCACTTCATAAACTGCTTGCTTGTAATATATAAGCATATAGTTAATAACTCAAGGAAGGAAGAGAGCGGCATAAAAGTTATCAGATTCACCTGAACTTCTTTGCTTGTAATAACAGCCAGAGATCCCCCTCTGGAGGTGCAGTTCTGCTCGCTCTGGTGCCACTTCAGTCTAAAAGTCGACAGGAAAAAGCACGATCGGCCAAAGGTCATCCACCCATCACCACACAGCCGGCAGCCATGATCTGGAAGCAGAGAGAACAGGAAAAGCTTATTTAAAAAACAGGTTAATGAAAAAGTAAAAAGCTGTTAATCAGACCTGAAGCTTCCCACACTCTTTTTTTCCTTTGCATATTCAAGGGTTTTGCTTGTGATTTAATTTTCATCATATTTTCATCTTTATGCATGTATTTTTTCAGTTGCACAGAAATCTAAAAGAGTCTCAATTTTTCCTGTTTTATAAACACAAAAAAAAAGAAGCCAAAGAAGAACACGAACTTGAGTCGAGACTTGTTTAAAAACTAATTTGAATCATTCTGAAAGCAGAACTATAGCTAAAAACAAGGTGATTGAGAAAGAATCCCCCCACTTTTTGTGCCTGCTCACGTTTAATGTGAATAGCTGGGAACTGGGCCTGGCAGTTCTCGAAGGAGCATCCTGGAGCAAACGCAGGTACTGCTTCTTTAGCTGTTGCACTTTCCTCTACCACCGGGCAGACTGTGGGTCCAGTTTGCACTAGAAATCAGAGCACAATGGGAGGAGATTTGAGAGAAGGAATAATGCCCTGAGGCTGCAGCAAAGCAATAAGCAATAGTTTTACTCCTTTGTTATGCACTGTTATGAGAAATAGAATTTTAAAAATCCATAGCTGAAAACAACTGTGCACCATTTTGATCCTGCTCTGCCAGGACCTTCAGTCTTACGTAATCTGCTTTGGTGTTATAAACATGGTGGTGCCAGGAAGGGTTTGTTATCACAGCGCTGACATGAATTCAGATCCATGGCTGCAGCTACTCACGTTTCAGGCTGAGGATAATGACAACCACCAGAAGGACGATGCACATTAAGGTGAGGAATAAGCACACTCCACGGTACAGACGCACATTTCCTCCAGTCGGTTCTTTGCCTGAGGAAGACGACATCAGATAAATGTTAATGAGCACAACAAAGACCGCCATGAAGCCTGCAAAAGCTGCAGCTTCCTACCTTTCTTCCCCTCCAGTTCAACCGATAATTTGGGTTGCAAGTTTTCATCAGCCTCATCTTTCTTATCCTCACCGTAACTGCGGCAGAATTTAATATACATGGAGAAAAACGTCCTGGTATTTGAGAGAAAGCTTGTTTGCCCTGTTGTGCTCCGTCTTCTCTGCTGACTCAAGACTGGCTGCAACACTGCAGTTATAGGACGCCCCCTTTGTCTCATCACCATAGCAACTTGACCTTCATAGATTCCTAAGTTATTCATGGAGCACAGTGCCTGGCTTGTCCTTGAATGACCCAAACTTTAAACTCTCTTCCTGTCTCTCTCATTTTAAACATTAGTCTGTGTGTGTGACAAAGTTCCGAGAAAAACACAGACACAGCAGACTTTCTCCTTCAAAACAGCAGATAACTAATTTCAGATCAGTATTTATGTCTAATGCTTTGGAGATACGGAGGATGCACACGTCACTGATGCAGATGTAAAACATTAGTCTGTAAATATCATGTTATAGTACAAGGTTTTGCAAAGAAAGAGGACGTGGGTGACGACTTAATGAAGCACAAGAGAGCAAGACTTGTTTGTTTGTACCTCAGCAATGTAATAAAAATATCTTCCATTAATCTAATTAACAACATATTCTTGTAAACAAAACCATTATTTGATTTCACCAAATTGCAAAAAAGAACATGACTCATGCTGTGATAGCTTTAATTGGCTTTGTTGCCTTTTTGCGGGTTAGTGATCATAAAAAAGTTAGACACATTGCTGTGCCATGTTGTCATGCCGTCTTATGTACTTATTTATTTATTTATGCAGCTGTTGTTGTTGTCTTAACGACTAAACTGACTCACTACAACAATAAAGAACGATTGAAGTTCAACACAAAGGCCAAACTACAACAGGTTGTGAGTAATGTGGTTAGAGGGAAGTTTAGTTAAAATTGTTCTTTGTAAAGACACACAACAGACAGACTTCCTGTCAGACCGTTTTGCCTTCAGGCTGTGGGCGAATTTTTATTCGCACTGGGTTACATTAACAGCACAGCAACCTCAAACTACATGTGGTCTTATCATAATGGTTGCACGCAAATTGGATTAAAATGATGTAACAGATGAAGGAAAAACTCAAGAACTAAGCTTAATTAACCAACCTAAATTATAGCAGTAGCATTTCATAACAAAGCCCAGATCTTACAGAGTAATTTTACACAATTACGTAAGTAATTCTTCTGGACTTAGGATGTAATTTGATTAACTAAACATACTTACTTTTAGTGATACTTAGCATTTACAGTTGACATACGTGAAATTTCATTACTATAGGTATTCTGGACAGTTTCCAGTATATACCTACAAAGAGAAGAGTAAAGAGAAACTATTATTTTATTTTATTTAATATAATATAGTAATATAATATATATTTATAATGTAGTAAGGGAGGTTCCGACCCTTTACGATACAGCCAGTACCTTTGATACTAACGTGTAGATAGAAGGTAATTATTAGTAAAATATTCTATATCACATTTTACTCTATAAGAGACATGAAAATTAATGCTAAACAAATCATTAATAAAGAAAACATTTTGGTAATTAATTGATTATATGATAACATAAATGATTATACAATTAAAAAACTAAACAAGAAGAGGGCACAATAAGTTTTTCTCTAAAGTATCCCAAAGTACACACTAAAAACATTTTTTTTCACCCTTCTTCTCTCCATTAAAACAGAAAATCCTGAATCCCATGTTCTGCTGAGCCTGCTTAAAAGCATTTTTAGATACTAAAAATTGCACAATTTCCATGTGATTTAGACGAATTAAACCGAAAGCGCATGACAATAACACCATAAGTTGCGAAATCATGAAGCGCCACCAATATATCTAGTTCTATTTTCCTGTATATTACTCTTTAATGGTGAGATTATTGATTATGTTAAGTAACAGTTTTATTAGCAGTGGCAGCTGTATTAATACTGCTTTTAATTATAAGACAGCAATATTTCAGAGTACCTTATATTTCAGGTAAACTTACATTGTTACTCCGCAGTGATTTTCATTTTTCTACTTTTTAACACAAATTCTTTTTTATATATATTGCAATATCTCCAGACATTAGTAAAAACACATTTTCTTGATGCATATCATTAGCATTATAAATGCATGGGAAAAACTGAGGGAGCTTTTTATGCCGAAACAATTTACTTAGGACAAAATGGTCAATAAATTCATTTGTTTTGAAAAGCAACAAATAATGTATCACGTCAAAGATCATTGTCTTAATAAAGACAAGAAATCTGCCTCTACATTGTAAGTTTTAGTGTAAAACAAGAAAACATCAACAATAAATCACTAAAAATAAAAAAGACGGTCACAGCCCTAAATACTGCAAACTGAAACATTTAATACCGTATATCAAATATTCAGTACTATATTTATTTGATAATCCTACAAAAACATTAAAAAATAGTATTATACAGACTACAGTAAATTCTACAAAGATTTAAACATGCGCAATTTCACTGCAATGGTTACTATTATACACATTTTACTGTAACTGGTGATGCGGTTTGAAGATTACCAAAAAAAACCCACTTCTGCTTTTTTTTTTCTTTTCTCTTTGGCTGAATCGTTTTTTGTGAGAAACCAAAATATTTACTGCTTTAATTTATCTCCCAGATGGTAGATTATAAAGACAAAAAACACATTTATTATTATTCTGTATAATAATGATACTAAATCCTGTGTTTTACCTTAAGCACGTACTGAAAAAAGAAAGAACGAGCCCAAACTGGGCAACCAACCAGCTGAAGACACAAATATTTTGTGTAAAACTGTACCCAGTATTTGTTTTCGTGAACCAGCCGCAGAGAAAGCTTCTGAATAGACATCCTCAGATGAAATTTGCAGTTTGGCGTAGTGGTCTTGTTCTGCTTCCTCTAAAGATAAAAATACAGATGGACACATTTTAGCAAGAGAAATGAACCAACTGTGGTCGGCTTTCAAATAATCTGGATTTTCTAAAGTAAACTTTTTTAAAAATCTCAAAACTTTTAGGATTTTCTTTTTATTAAACAAGTTTTGAATCTTTTGCACAGTTTACTTACTTTACATAACATTTGCATGACTTGTATACATAATTTTCATTTAGACTTTGGTACAATGTAAACAGCTTCTTTTTTTTTTTACCTTCTTTTTTCACCTCCAGCATCGGTTCGCTCGGTCCTTCATCCCCTTCTTTGCCTTTTTCTGTCTCTTTGGGGATCTCTTGCATCTCCATGGCTCCCCTCTTCTTGTTTTCTCACAGTTTCGATTTTGCTGGAGCTTTTCAGACCTGCCTAGTCAACTGACAATGAGCTTATGTAACTTGTCATGCAGTTGCACAGACACTAAGTGACTTAGACTTGAACTTGGACTTAGACCTTTTATTGTCATTGTACAGTTGCTTGCACAATGGAATTACGTAACAAGACCACAGGGTTTAAAAGTAAAAGACAATATAGAAGAAGAAAAATATATATAGGAACACTATGTACACTAGAATATAACAAATAATAAAAAAGGGTGGATGGAAACTGCACATCTGCCAAAATATTGCACAAAAAAGACATTTTACATTAAATGGAGAGACATCTAGAGCTGGTAATGGAGTCCAGGATGGAGAGTGGACACCTTCTCTGCCGTTTTGATGACCAATAAGGAGAGAGGGTCTGGATGACCCTCTCTCCTTATTGAGTGCAACCAACGTACCACACAGGGATGGCGTGCACCAGCACACTCTCGATTGTGGCACGATAGAAGGACACTAGGAGGTCAGTCTGCAGCCTGTTGCATCTCAGAACCCTCAATAAATGGAGGAGCTGCTGAGCTTTCTTCATTCAGGCTGATGTATTTGTAGTCCAGGACAGGTCCTCAGAAATGTGGGTACCGAGGAACTTGAAGGAGGACAACCTCTCCATGTAGTCACCTTTTATGGAGAGGGGACAGGTGGTTTTCCTGTGTTTAGGGTAAGGTTATTGTGGTCACACCATTCTGTCAGACCCTGGACCTCTGTCTGTGTTGTCAACGTTGGTGATGATTCTCATCAGGGTGGTGTCATCTGCAAATTTGATCATGATGTTGCGGGGTTGCGGGGGGTGCAGTCACTGGTGTAGATGGTGTATGGGAGAGGACTCAGCACACATCCCTATGGTGAGCCAGTGCTGAGTGACAGGGAGGACGATCTGATGACAGATTGTGATAAAGTTTTTTAACCATGCACATGTAGCGGGGGGAGGAGTCTAAGTTTACCAGCTTGGCTATAAGGATGTCTGGGGATGATGGTATTGAAAGCCGAGCTGAAATCAATGAAGAGACTTCCTTACTGAAGTCCCAAGATTCTAAGCAGAGTTTAGGGCAGTGGAAACAGCATCCTCTGTGGACCTGCGAGGGCCAAAGCTGAGTGGGCGGCAGTCCTTTATGTGCTTTAGGACCAGCTTCTCAAAACACTTTGCAACCACTGGTGTCAGTGTGATGGGTCTGTAGTCATTGAGGCCACTGATGATGGTGGACTTGGGGACTGGTACTATTGTCGCTGATTTCAGGCAGTGAGGGACAGTGGCATGTAACAGGGAGAGGCTGAATAGTCTGGTGAACACAGGAGCCAGCTGGTCAGCGCAGACTTTGAAGACGCTCCCAGGTATTCCGTCAGGGCCAGCGGCTTTTCTCTGATTAACTGCTTTGAACACATTGTAAACCTGGTGTTCTTGGGGAGTAAATGTGTGTGGGCTGTGCTCAAAGGCGGCTATGGGCAGGGTGGTGTGAATGGTAGGGGTGTTTACAGTTCTCTCAAAGCAGGCTAAGAAGTGGTTAAGTTCCTCTGCTAATGAGATGTCTATTTTATCTGTATTTGCCACATTGCCTTTGTAGTTTGTGGTGTGTTTCAGGCACTCCCATATCTTCTTAGAGTTGTTATCTGAGAAGTGATCCAATAGTTTATTTGAATAGTCAAGTTTTGCTGCTCTGATGCCTTTTTTAAGGTCTGCTCTTTCTCTGCTCTACATATCCTGGTCCCCAGATTGGTATGCAGAGTTGCATGCCTTTAATGATGCCTGGACCTTACTTGTCATCCAGGGTTTATGGCTGTGGTCTACCCGTACCCGCTTTTACATGGTGACAGTGTCCATGCAGTGCTTGATGTAACCTAGCACTGCAGCAGTGTGAGTCTCTAGGTCGACATGTTCGAAGACACTCCACTCTGTGAAGGCAAAACAGTCCTGCAGCTGAGCCAGAGCTTCCTAAAAAAGGTGTTGATAGTTTGGTTGGTGCCCTTTGTCCTTTTCCTGAGTGGTGTGTATGCCAGGACAACGAGCAGAGAGAGGTGGTCAGACATGCTCAGGTGGGGGAGGGGAACAGATCGGTAGGCTTGGTTAATAATTGAGTAAACATGGTCCAAAGTTTTGTTCCTCTCGTAGGGCATTTCACATGTTGAACAAATTTAGGCAGCACAGTTCTTAAGCATGCTTGTTGATCCCCTGCAAATGTGTACTCCCTCTGGATCACGTCCGTTGCTGTTCGGAGATTATGTCATGCAGGTGTGCAAGGGCTGAGCTAGCATTAGCGTCTGGTGGTATGTAGACTGCTGTTATTAATGATATATTATATATATATATAATATATATATATATTTATATATAATATACTAATATTAATAATAAATTATCTGATTATAATATATAATAATATTATATAATGATAATAATTTGAATTTAATAATAATATACTTTATTGATCCGCGTGGGGAAATTCCTCTCTGCATTTAACCCATTCACTCAGTGAAGCAGTGGGCCGCCAATGGGCGCCGGGGAGCAAGTGTGTAGGGACGGTACCTTGCTCAGGGGTACTTCACGTTAGCCGTTCAGTGGCAAACAAATAAGAAAAGAACACACACAATGGATGGCTTTTTTTTTTCCACAAAAGTTTATGATAATTTACAAAAACAAAAGTACTATTTGCATTAAATACAGGTAAGTGAGGAAAAAAAGAGCTCTCTCAACATAATTGCAATAAGTTCCACTTCTTACAAAGAATTCGTGCTTTCAAACCTTCCTGTGTTTTTGTTTACTGAGTAAGGAAATCAACATGACTTACCCATCCTTCTCCCCTTAAAATACTGTTGAAAGTTAAAACCATGCCAGCACCACATTGTTTTATACAAAGCTTTTCTTCCACCATGCACGGTAGTTACTTATCAAAGCTACTATTATAGAGAATAAAAGGTGGATGTGAAGCATTTCGAAACAGCCCCAATTCTTTCTTCAGCCCATATCACTCTTCTCATTTGCTCTCTTGCTTGCTTGAGTCTTTCGTTCGTCCTCATGCACCGTACACGCTCTCATTACTGTAGGTCATGTAGAGAAACAGGTCCTCTTCATGGTGCTCCTGAACACATTAAAATAGCAGGGAATAATCCACAAATGAGCATGAAAAGTTTGCGAACTTGGAGACACACAACAACAATGAAAAACAGAAGTTTAATTTGGATGTGAAATAAAACAAGTCAGCAATTTATCTAACTTCCTTCTCTGACGAAGTGTAAAAAGAATGGGAAAAAAATGTGTCTTCATTTACACGTTACCTTTAGAGCTAATCAAACCCTCAACTGTATCAAGATGTTCACTTCTCTTTTCTATATATTCTGATTTTGGCATCACTTTTCGGATGATAAAATATCACTTAGCTCATCCTTACTTCTGTTTACTTTCTGTTAGGCGCGTATTAATAGGATTAGAAAAAGCGAAGTAACACTGCTGCCTAAGCAGATCTGCCAAAAGAGTTTCAGAATGTGAAGACAAATTTAGTACCGGTATGTTATGCCCAGAGCAGCAACTTTTTAAAGCTTTTTCCTACTTTTTAAGCCACTTAACATGGACCTTCAAATTATTCAAGCATTAAAAAGGCACCGAACTCAAGGGATGAACCAGTGTTGTGTCTATACATACCAGACAAATTAGCAGAGAACCAATTTTAATTTCTTTAGTTGGATCTATTAAAAACATTCCGGGTTTGTGCCTGTTTCAATACATTTCTGCACCTATTTTCCATTTTCCTAGAAAAATATAAAGAAATGAGGGGCTACTCAAGACTATTCCACAGTGTTTTTTGCATTTTTTTTGTTTTGGAAAAGGAAAGCAATCTCTAAATGTGGATAACTGTTGTTGTGAGTCTGTGCGTGCGTGCACTGAAATGTTTACCTCATATACTGCAGAAAGAGGGGAGCTGGATGGGGGAAGAGAGTTGTTGACAAAGAAGAAGAGCGCCTCCTCTGGTCTCAAAGACACACGCTGACGGATTAGGAAGCACAACTGGCCGACTAAAAAAAGGGGAAGGAGATAAAGGAGTGGATGGTCAGCGTATAGCAGACACAGGAGTTTCACTTCATGTAAGATGAGAAAGGAGGAAAAAACTGATCATGACAAGTCACAGATCAGTCTGTGACTCAACCAGTTACCGTAAAACAAAACTTCTGTAAAGTTAAGAGAACTACCAATATATTAAAGAGACCAATAAAGGAGAACTGGAGAGCTCTCTGTAATTTTATCGAGTTATTATCAAACAGACCTATGATTCCCAAAGTGTGGCTGGTGCCCCCTGTTTGACAGGGAAGGTACTGCGGGAGGGTTGCAGTAATAGCAGAATTTCGTTTGAAATTATGAGTATGTACAGTTACATATATATGTAAATAGTATTTTTTATTCACTTTTGATTTACATAAAAATGCATTAAAACTGGTAATGGGAGGTGGTTAGTTTTGTTTTAATCAAAGTGAATGGCCTCCTGCTGTGCTGCTCCTCCACTGACACTTGAAAATCTCTAAATATGTTTAAAAAGATGCCCGCAAAAGCTTTTAACTTATTAGGGACATCCTGTCTGGTCCAAAAGCTTTGGAAAGTACATCATAGGAGATACGGTTGGCTTGTGTGGATAGAGCAGATATTTGCTGTTTAGTCCTGTGTTGACTGATCACCAAAACCAGAAGAGCAAAGTTGACACTGGCTTAAAGTAATTTGAAAACAGCTTTGACATTGCATAGTTTGTCAGGCCCTGTTAAAATATAACACGTCCTGCTTACAAATACTCTTCAATCATTCACTTTTTAATTTTTCCTTTGGTTTCAAAATATCTGTAATGTCGTTTCACCTGTTAAATCGGAGGGTACTAAGTATTTCTTCTTGTCCAGTTCAGGAGCTCGTGACCTCGGGGACCTCTCAACAATGATCTGCAAAAACACACCCCGAAACAAAAAGCAATCATTAACAAACAAAGGCACAGAGAACAAGTACCTGAATATAAACAAGAAAAAAATCATTTATCATTTATATATATATATATATATAAAACAGCAGTCTACATACCACCAATTAAAATGAGTCTTAAAGAATAATAATGTTGTTGTCATTTTTTTTTATTACAAACCTATGAAGTAGATCTATTACACTTTTATTTGCTTTCTGTCACATATATACTGTTACAATGGTGGGTGCTCACATTAAACATGGCCAAAGTTCCAAATATTGAGGTCAGCAGATGTCCAAATAATCCCTGAGAGGCAAAAGTGCCACTTTAAAGTGCCAGCCAATCAGATGAAAGTTGTCTTAAAGGGAGAGTAGCTACAACAGTTGATTTAGAGAGATGATGAACTGAGGTCCAGTAGAAGACCGAAGATAGAGCCCAAGAATTTAAAAAAAAAAAAATGCTTAAAATGACCATAGAAAGTCCACCTTAAATTAGCTGTGCATAATTTTCAAGAGTAAATTGCTAAACTTGTTAAGGCACTTTGTTGTCCGTGTATAAATTTATAAAAATTAATCAAGTCTACTGGGAAAAAGTCACTGTTGTTGTACTCACCGGTATCTTGTCGGGATGCTTGGCCCGAACTCTCTCTCCCTCTGCTCTCCTCACTTCTAGTGGTACTGAGCGCTGGTACTGACTGCCCATCTGAAACCATACACAGGGAAACATGAAGTTTCTCACAATAGCTATATTTATGCAGTAGACAAAGGAGAAAGCACACTGGTGGACTGACTTCAGTGCCCAGTGCATTCAGTTAACAAGTGATGATGACAGCTGGAAGAGTGCATCATTGTTTAATATCAATCCATCTTTAGGTCAAGAGTTTTGCAAAGGTCGTATTAGGAGTTGTGGACATTGTGGACATTGTGTACATTGCACATTTTTGTAAGCAGGGTTAGAGTTTTCCATTAAAATAAAAACAACACAAAATTGTACCTTAAATCTATCTGTCAACAGCACAATACCCATTGCCGTTTTTGGAACGGGAAATGTATTTTTATTTTTGTCAAACTTTGCAGACCTCACAGTCAGCTCTGCAAAGTTATGATGGGCTAATTTTTTTTTTTGATTAGATTTATTTTTAGGAAACAAAACAATGTTTACATGTTCATTAGCTCTACTAAAACAGGGCACGACCATGACAATTAGACTTAAAACGCATTTTAGGTTCAGTCAGGTTGCTCCTGATGGACAAAAATAATGTATGACATTTCCTTGACTGATTTTTATCAGTGTAGAGATTGTGCAGATTGTACAGATGTACCGTTGTGATCATGGTTACACCCGTTTGTGGGTTCACGTAGGTTGGGGTCATTATGAAGTTAGGCCACGTCATTTCTCACAACAGCACCGGACTAAGCTCGCTTCCCGTATGTTAAGCAAACATAAAACAACCAAACCCTTAAAATCATTCAAGTCCAAGTGCCTCCAAGTCTAGCATGTAAAGGCCGATCGTAATTACAGTGAGAGAAATCCGATACGATGCTATGTAATGCTAGTAACGGCAGCTAACGTATCAAGACTGACTGCTCACATACCTTTAAAACAAGTTTTAGTCAAAACAGGTCAGAAAAAAAGATATACTCCAGTGGTGCTCTGGGCTGTCAAATTTCCCCCCCAAAAATAACCAGAATTCTTTTTAAATGCTAATAAAAAACGCACGATCGCGCACGAAACGGCTATCGCTGTCAAAGATGTCGACCGCTCTACTTATTCTGCTCAACGAAAACAACAACAAACACTTTAAACCCCGCCCTCTGTAAACTTAGCCAATCGGGGACGAGCAAGTAGATTGACAGCGGAAAGCACGGAATCTATTGGGTGGATTTCTCGATCCGTGACCATTTGTCACCGCCTCATATTCCTTGAGTGACGGCAGACATAACCAATATGTGGCTGTATGTGAGATTGCATTTGAGCCATGCCCCACACCCATGGTCGCACACAGTCTGGCTACGTGCACAGCGTGATTTTTTTTCTTTATCTGAACTGTTCATTTTGTTCTAGAAACAGCTCCTGCAGACGCATGCCAGCAGTTTAATGCAAGTGAACTCTTACTGTGTACGTGCAAAATTACCGCCGGTGGTGAAGTTTTTGTTTACAAAAAACAACATTGATTGAAAGAACTCCAAGCGTGCACAATGTTCAAATACGTGTTGTACATTGTTTTGTTATGTTTTATGCTGCTGTATGTACATCTTGGATATGTCCTGTAGATTTTGCATTATATGAGTCCACTCTCCTGCATGCAGGGCCCAATTTCAAAAACATACAATGCACAAAAAATACACCACATAAAGATTAAGATTGCAAGATCGATTACTTAATGCAGTGTATCAGGTATGGAAACTTTGTTTGCTGGATTGTGAATTTTTTATAATAGCTCTAGACAGTTGCATTTCCCAATACGAATCCACAGAATGAAGCTTCAGGCAGTTCAGTTTAGGCATGTTTATAAACCATGCAATTATTCTCATAATTACAACTAGGGAGGTGAGGTTAACATTTTCTGCTGCTCGCCTTCTCTATTTATGTTTTCCGTGTGGCACATTCTGCCTTTTTAAGTGTATTAAAGTTGAAACGTTAACATTTTTGTTTTGTTAAAACTCACGCAACTCAATGTCTGGCTTTAGCTAGTTGTGTAAATTGCTATCATAAGTTATACATTGTTACTGATAATGCAAACTAAAGAAATTTTAAATGTTTATTGACTGCTGTGAAGGGAATGAATGGCTCTACTCACGTTTAACCATAAAGTAAACACAATTCAACATTAACCCAGCGTGAAAACTTTACCTTGGGCGACATATATATTTTAAGAAGCTTATCACTCCTGGGAAAATAAAAGAAAGCTGCATTTTATGCAAGCTTTTATAATAAGGTGACAGACACAACTGCTCTTGTCTAAGTCTCTTATGGTGAATCAGCCCATAAAAGCAAGGAGTTTTGTGTCATTCAACTGGAACATCATCATCTGTAGGCAGCTCTCATACCAGACAAGTAACCAGTTGCTGTAAATCTCCACTGTCTGCAAAAAGCAAAAATACAAGATAAATGAGATAACGGAATGAAAACCGTGATAAGACTGAAAAGATGACGACACAAAACTGTCTAACAGGATGAAGCAACTGGTAATGAGAGATTTCCTTGTGATGCAGATCCAGTGCTTCTGATATTCTGTGGGAGGCATTCTGCAGAGATTTGGGCCACCCTTGCATCTAATCTGCATTCAAAGTCCACCCTTAAACGAGACCAGAGACTCAATACTTTAGCAGATGATTTCATTACTCGAGTAATTCAGAAGAGAAGAAAATGAAAGAAAAAGAGATTTATCAACAAGACGTCGAAGATATTCAGACTACTTTCTATTTAACTTTAATCTTGGTATTTTTTGTGAAAAGAGAGCATTGCTGTACCCAGGGGTGCCTCCAAGTGGGGGACCGGGGGGGAGAACAATTTGCTTTTCTTTCTCTCTTTTTTGTCGTATTTTTCAAGTAACCTATATTTGACAACAGCATAATAAAACTTGTAATTCCGCTTTTAGCGTGCCACCCGAATCCTTTTAGTGGCCCCCATATGGCCACACCTTTGGAAAAATCTGAAGGAGCCCCTTTCTTTACCTTCTCAAGAAGTTTTAGTTTTAATTGTTGCCTCTGCAATGCTGCGTGTTGTTTTCTTGATAATATTCTGGTCCGAAACAGCATGCACATGTTCAGGTCAGATAACAGAAAACAGGAAAGATGAAATATGCAAAGGTTAATCGTGATAACAGTGTATGAAATAAGAATCAGCACAATTTTAAAATATACATTCCTCTACCAATTTTTTTTCTTAATTTTCTTCTTTTAGCAGCAAACAATTTTACATCAATTTTCTATATTGTTCTATAAGCATTAATATACAATCCTAAAATATGACACCTACTACCTACCACCAAGACATTTTCCTGTGAAGTCATATGACCCGTGACATGTCCCTCTTAGATTGACCAGATGCTGCCAAAACCACTCCTTGTCCATGAATGGACCGGGGAAACCCTGGGATGACTTAGCATGCTGATGTGTGGCTGTTTATCCCAATTTAGGTGAAGTGAATCAGAGAATGGAAAGATATCTTAGATAGTTTGAACTTGTTTCGTAGTATAGGGCCCAGTTTAACTGGGGATCCTCTTTTGTGTTTACATACTTCCTGTGTTCCAGTTATTTCTGTACACAGATTCATCATTTCCCACTAACAGCAACAAATTACGTCATAAAATTTATGAGATTAAAGACATTGCAGGAAAAAGCAAATTCCATGAAAAGCTTGTGCCAAATCCATGTCAACATCACCTTCAGACAATAATGTGAGACAGGATGACAGGGGCGTACCACTGTGCCTCTGTGCCAACAATCACAGGTGGATGTTAACCCTGTGACACCATTGATTCCTTGATTGATAATTGAGTTTGCCTGCTGTTCACTCTGTGAGCTGTATATCACTTATGACCTATTTTAATAAGTGAGCATCACAGCTTGACACATACAGTCATTATTCTGTTCACAATAAGCAACTTTCCTTCATTTTTTATCAGCTCAGACAATTGTTAGATTTGTTGAGTTTTGTTGAGCTTTGTAATTCAGGAAATAGCAAAGATCTAATCAGTAGCCGATTTCCTTACTCTGTGGGTGCGTCACCATAAAATGTGCAGTGGAAAGTTTAGCCCTGCACTAAAGGACGCTAACTGAAGGTTAAAAATGCAGAATTCATTGGATGCGTTCTCATCTACACTTGTAGCACACCCATTTGGCACGTGACTGCACGGATAAAAAGCGCTCATTAATAAGGAAGCTTTTTTGTTTTTTGCTTTTTTAACTATCCAAAAGCCATAAAACTTTATTTACTAGAGAGATATGTCGAAATTTTGAGATACTGCCTCGAAAAATGTCTACTTAGTGCTAGCTGGTTATTTATTTGTTTAGTAAGGGGGGAGCAAGCTTCGTTGGTGCTCCTGATACTCCTGTGAATGCATATCTTGGGCATGATTTTGTTTTTTAAACACTAACCCTCCTGTTGTTTGTGAGATATTTCAGATATTTCTGTAATGATTTACAGTAAGGAGAATGTAAGTCTGATCAGGTTCCCTGCACACACATGTGCACACACACACCTTGCTAACTGACATAGATTAGATTTTTTTTAAATTTATTGGTTTTTTTTTCCATAGGTCAGTTGGCTTAATGAATTTCATTTGTCACAGTAATTTAAATTCTAAGCTGAGATCACTTTGTTTAATGCGGGACTCTAGGAGTCTATTCCTGGGAGCACAGCACACACAATTGCGTAATATTTGTTGTCGGAGGACAAATATTCAGATTCCTAGTATTCCTATTGGAGTCCTAATTTTAGTTTACAATTTCCTGTCGTGGAGAGAAAGAGAGGTGCAGCCACTTGCTATGTCTCCAAAACATCATCAACAGTTAACATGTTAAAACTGGTCAGCAATTTAAGCACATAAAGTGAAGTAATTCAAGGCTCCACCATTATGCCTGCACTGGTGCAGGGCAAACGTTTACAGGCAAGTCTAGATAGAGTAGATTTTTGTTGAAACTTGTCTGCAGTTTAAAAAAAATATGTGGTTCAACTGGAAATTGGGCTATACTCTTGTTTATGCTTGAGCTGTTGGCTTTAACCTCTCTATAGAGAAGACTGAATCTTTAGTGGACATAACGGTGTCTCAATAGCTTCCCTGTCGGCCACATTCCCAAAATTGTCTTTGTTTAGGTGCAGCACCATAAACTAGTCTTAACCCACAAATAACAGCAGCATTAGCTTGAGTTTTCTCCCATTATTGGGAACCAACAAGAACACTGCAGCACCATCCTCCAAAACACGACATGAGACAAGCTTTAAATGACCAAGTCAGAGAATGTGAACTCTGACTGTTCAGTGTTGTTGTAAATGTAATAGTGACCTATATGTCATGAGAAGGTTTACTGAATTTAGATTTTTATGACTATGTAGTTGAATTGTGAGACAGTGCCACTTCATCAAAGTTGACTTGTTTCAAAATCAAACATATTTAAGCAGCAACTGTTGCATTAAAGTTTGTTTGAAGACATTAACATGTTCGTAGTCTTTGCTGGTAGTGCTTTGACCCTCACTCCAAATTTGTGGACCTCTACGTGTCACACAAACACACTTGGGTTTGTGTCTTTCCTCAAAAAAGCTGTTTTTTTCCCCTGATGTTTTGTGTTCGAGAGGAATAATAAATTGGAATCAGCTGACAAAGGCTTACATTGAGTCTAAACACTACATTATACTTTACACGAACATGGTGAAAAATGTTAGAATATTAAGTTTTTAACTATGAAAAAAAGAGAACCACTTCCTTTGTGTTTTATTCAATGTCAGCTGTGCTTTTGATCACAGATCACCTCTGACTAACTGATATGTTTTTTTTCTTGCATTTTTATTCAGGCCTTCACATTTTTTGCAGTAGGAAAATTCTTTCAGTTTGTGGCTGCAACGTATGGTAACTGGTAAAGCACATAAGCATAATTCAGGTGTTAACTGGATTTGTGTTAGAGTAAGGATGAAGTCACTCAATGTAGCAACTACATTTTCTATTAAAAGTAGGACAACATTTAGAACGTGCAGTTTCTATTGACATTCATTTATGAATCTGTGGTATGTTGAGCTCCCTCTCCACTGTGATATTGCTCAATGTAGCTCACCCAGTCTATCAGCTATAATCATTTGAATGTGACAGAATTATTGCAATACGGATCTCAGAGTTTAAGTCAACAGGAAAATTATTGGTCTACAACAAAGACATGAGTGATAGATTGAGTATTGTTTCCTTAATTTGTAAACCCGGGTGTGCCTGCTTGTAATAATTTATGAATGTAGTGTTAAAACCATTTACTTATGTAATTACAAGGCCCAACCTGAAGTACTGTGGCCCACCTAAAAATCAGAATCCTGGCATTGTGTCCGTCTGCTGATGTAGTTCAGCTTAAAATTTAAAAGTTCAGCTTGAAATCAGCCTCAATTCATTGTCAAGTCACACACAATGTTCAAATATGTTTTTATTTCATAAGTCTGCGTTTACTGAAATGTGTCCCATGTAACCTATGAACCTCGTTGTACGTCTTGGAATTGTCTGGCAGATTTCTTATGATACATCTCATGATTTCTCTCCTGCACGCAGGGGCCCATTTTTCAAAAACCGTATATTACAACAACAAAAAATAATACAGATTCCAAAAATAATATTTCTTGGGAAAAAGTCATTTCCATAAGAAAATATTTTTTTAAAACACAAATCTACTGATGTACACACAATATTTGCAGTGTACTGTGCATAGCAGATAAAAACCATAATACCCACACCCCCTTTCTGGCAGTCTTCAGCTGTTCACTTTGCTGCTTCATGCAGTAAAGTGAATACATTGTTTCAACACATGAAACAAACGAGAGCCACTGCTACACAGAGATGCAATCTTATAGCATTTTGAGCTGCTGCATTGTCCTCTAGAAATGTCACTGAATGTCCATCATCTTTAATCCAGCAGTTCCTGAATCAGATAACTGAGTTTGATCCTTTATAGTGTCCACTCTCGGGTCAGGCTGTGGCTGTGGCCGCTGTCAGTTTGAGAGCATCTGACAGGTTATGACTCTTGACTCTGGAGCTGGCTATGGTTTCCAGATGGGATTTGGGCACCCATCCACGTTGCCGATCAGAGAGCTTCGTCCCTTCTACCCAGTCTGGAAAAAAGGATAGAATCCAACATAAGTGATTTCTTCAAATACTTGTAGGCATTTCTAGTTGGGAATGACAATGAAAGTAATGAGATGATCTTACTATCACTGCTTTCCTGGTGCACCAGAATGACATCAGCTTTTTCTAAGGACAACTCATCTGGCTGTTGAGCAAAAAAAGCTCGGATACATTGCATCTGTTCGAAATCTGCAAGAGGAAAAATGGAAAGGATAAAAGTTAAAGGAAGGTCCTAAACAGAACATCTCTCTGAAGTTAACACACTATTGTCTTAAAGTTTTCCACTGTTTACATATTTAGGTTATTTGCAGGAGACTGTGGGATGCTGTCTCCAGTACTGAATGGACTGATGTGTGTTTAGACAAATCATCATGCTACAGTTGTATGAATCAAAATTTTGGGCCAAATTTAATGTTTTCCTTTGCAGTAGTCCATCCAACTATGCATGGGCTGACATTGGGCAATAGGTAGTTACACCCTCAGCATTAGTTAGTCACCAATTAACCCAACAAGCGTGCTTTTGGATTATGGGAGGAAAGCAGAGCACCCAGAAAAAATGCATTAGAAGCAGGAACGTCACATTACAGACAACAGACAAGAGTCTTTTCTCCCTTTAGGACTGAGGTCACTTGCCCATACAAGATTGTCTACAATGTTGCATCTAAAGGCCTCTGTTTTGAATGCTAGACTCTCCAAATCTCAGCACTGCTGTGAAAGAAAAATCTGATTTTAAAAACAATTTCTGTTCCTATTTTTGGTAAACATCAAATGCTTTGCTTTAGCCGGATGTTTAATTTACTGTCATGTACAAATTCATATTGTTATTGATGATATAAACCGGAGAAGAATCTTTAACACACTGTCGGGTTTATTGACTGCTATAAAGGGAATTCAAGGGTTTCACTCACATTTAACCATGAACTAAACAAATTGCAACATCTAACCCAAGGTGAAAACTTTACCTTGTGCACTAGAAAAATCTACTTCAGTATGGGGCCTGGAGAGGGCGGATATCCAACGAAGCTTATCACTCCTGGAAAAATACAAATAAGATGCATCTTATACAAATTTTTATTATGCGGTAAACACTGCAGACACTACTGCTACTATCCAATCTCTTACGGTGCATCAGTCCTGAGGAGCAGGGATTTTTGTGCCATATACAACCGGAACAGATTCTTCTGTAGGGAGTGAAGTTTGACACGACAGTTCTCAACACGCAGCTCTGATACTGGACAGTGATCAATTACCGTAAATCTTCCCCCTCTGCAAACAGCAAAAAAAAAAAAATAAAAAAAATAAATCACAGAAGAAATGAGACAGCGGAAGGAAATACTGATTACTGAAGAGGTGACGACATAAGACAGTAGATATGAGGGTAACAGGATGAACCAAATGATAATGAGAGAGATGCTTAATGCCTGGCGATGGGTTACTGTGCATTCACAAAACAGCATGATTGTTCTTACTCCTTTGGTAGTGAAAGCAGCAAGTAGTCATTGAAGAGGTGCAAGTAAGCATTTTTCTCAGTCTCCTTAAGAGAGAAATCCATCAGCTGAGTGACAGGACCTTCTCGAACCATCCTCCGAGACTGGCTAATCAAAGGAAGAGTCTGCAATAGAAAAAATACACAAAGAAAAAAAAAAGGAAGATAAAGCAGATATTAACTGTTAATGCCAAACTATTTAAATGGGGAAAAATTAACTCCAGAGAGTTGGTAGTTTTGATTGTTGAGAAGCATACTGGACACATTTTGGACAGTCGTTAATTACCCACCTTGCACTCAAAGTCCACCTTAGCACTGAGAGAAACCAGAGACTCGATGCTTTTCATTTGAGAGATGCTGTCATTACCTTGTTGAATAATCTAGAAGAGCGACAAATAAAACACTGATTTCACAACAAGTAGTCTTGAGATATTCCGCTTATTTTTAGTAACTGTAATTTTGCTATTATTTGTAAATATTCAGTGAATTTTAAAAAAAGTGTGTCGCTGTACCTTCTCCAGTTGTTTTAGAGCTTTGATGGCCTGCGTTGCCTCCGCCGTGCCGCGTGTTGTTCTCTTGACAATATTCTGGACAGAAACAGCATGAATGTGTTCAGGTGACAAAATAGCAAAAAGGACCAAACGTCAACTAAAACTGCTGCAGAGAGCTTTCATACACACCTGGACCAGCAACTTAAGTCTTGTAATCCTTTGGAAGGGAAGCACAAGGAAGGAGCGAAGAGGAAGTCTCTGACAAACAGCACTCTTTTCTATTTTCTCCACGATCATTTTAAACCTTGGATTCTCATTCCTGGAAGGAAAAGAGAAATTTTAACCATAACTAGACAGCGAAAATTTCAGAAGAAATTTTAAGTGTGCCTATGCCGGACTTTGTGTCCGACTTTAACCCGGAGAGGCGCGATTGCAGATGCTGCTCGGGTGGGTCCACCTCCCCTGCAGCGACACTGCAGACCACACAAACACGTAAAATAAATATTTATCCAGATATTTTGCAAATATTTATTTTTCATTTTTTGCAGCATAGTGCTTTTTCCCCAAATATTTTTTAAATTCAGGTCAAGGCGCAAATCAAAGTAAACTGTATTTTGATCTCTCCTATATGCAGCGCAGCATACAGAGAGACAAGAGGACGAGGCTGCAAGTACATCACAATTTTGCATTCACTATTCTGTTTTTTGTTATTTTTACACAGCGTTCTGATTGATTGACAATGGTCTACAGCCTATCTTTTGCATTATTATACAAACTTTGGTTGTGAGATTCAGATAATTATTTATTAAAAGCTAGATATTTTAAATGAGAATAAGAAAGAAAAGTATTTCTTTGTGCCCCCCTTTCCTTTTTAATGCCCTATCTGGCCCCCCTAGCAAAAACTTTGCCAGATCCGCCCCTGCACAGTTACCAGCTGTCAGCTGTAGAAAAGGATTCTGGTGTTATTTGTCTCTCAGAAACAGTTCATAACTTCCCTTCAACTCATTCATGTCACCTAAAAGGTAAACCTGTTTCTCCATCACCTGTTCAGCTCTGATGATTCAGTAAGGACATCTCCTGGTTTCATCTTCATGTTTCCCCTCTCACTAGGATATCCAAACCGACATAATGACCAGCAGCTTTACAGCTGTGGCTCCAACAAACATCAGCTGGTACTAGAAATCAATATTCAATACATTCTAACACCCGGTGATCCGGCTTAAACGTTCTGCTATTGAGCGCAACCTCCGCTGGTTTCCTCTTTCTGGCGCAAAGTGGGCGATAAACAAACACGAGAGAAAAGCCGATCAGCTGATCATTGATCAGTTTCATGATTGAAGTTACAACAGGCGAGAGAGGGATAGAATGACAGCACAAGAGGCAGCTGTGCAGCGTAATGACAGAATAAATCCAGCTTTGCGTCTTCCCCCCCCCCATTCTAGCTGAAGTACGGGCCAAACTGTGTTCCTTTTCAGCTCAATACGAAACACATAATATTTTCTCTGAATGTGGGATGATTCCGTTTGTACGGGATGGTTAGCAACTCTACTAACTAACCTTATGAATAAAATAAAGTTCAACATCAGTAACATAGCAGGCACACAGCTGTATAGAAACTCTGTCATGCTAGCTAGCACGCAGTGCGAGTTATTGTAACTGATTGTAAAATGTCAGCACAACGAAACTAAACTACACCTAAACTTGGTTTATATCAGACCCAGATAGACTCCAGGTCATAACTTCTTACCTGAAGTTAAGTTCACCTGACACTCGGACCGGCGGCCCTCGGGTCTCTGCTTGTTCTTTGTTTCATAAAACGGCTGGTCTCTGCTGGAGCTCCGCGTTAGCCACCACCAAAAAACTGAGTTATTTTTTCACATCGACCAGCATCTGGACAATTTACCACCTTCCACTGTTATATCGTTATTAAAATGAATACATAAATCATCGGCCCATAAAAACGAAAAATAAGTCCATCTATGACACAGAGTCAACGAGAAAGACCGGTGTTTGTGTGTGTGTGTGTGTGTGTTTGTGTGTGTGTGTGTGGCTAGTTAGCTAGCTAGCTGTCTAGCTCTTTGCAAAACGTCAGAGCACTTTTGCTAATATGGGTTGTCTTGATAAAACAAACAGATATTTGAAGTTTACATCTGGCAGATCCACCACCTTTCACTGAATAAATAAATCAAAAACAAAAAATAAGTCCAGCTGTGACCCAGACTCATCACGAAAGGGTGAAACGAGAGAGTGAGCCGCCCTTGCTGTCATCCAGGCCGGGCTGTCGCTTGTCAGCCAAGCCGCAGTAGCTAGCCAGGGAGTTAGCGGTCAGGCGGCACCAACGACATCTGAACACTGTTGCTAATATGGGATGTATTGATAAAACGAGCAGATATTTGAAGTTTACACAGCAACATTCTCGCCTGAAAATGTCTTAAAAGTTTATTTTGTGACCTAGAAACAGTAATAAGAGCAATATAAAAACAAAGTAGTGGCCGCCATTGTTTGACTCGGCAGAGGCGTACTATGAATTGTGGGATATGGAGTTTTCCACCAAGCATACACCCTTTCCATTACCTTAACTAATGAATAGTTCGCGCAATCTAAAAAATTCCAATGGTTCCTGAAAGCAGCGGCGCGCATACCGTCAGTACGGTAATCCAAATAAGGGTAGACAGGCCGTACCACTCTAGGCATACCACTAGAGAGAGCCAACACACCACAAATGAAGTTTGAAATTCGTTTCAATGGGACCAAAAGATGGAGCCAACACACCACAAATGAATAAATAAAAATAAAATAAAATAAATAGATACAAGATTTTAGAACCAAACAGAGGAAACACAGCATGATTCAGTGGCTTACATGAGTCTCTGATAAGTTGCATCCTGATAGGACTGGTTGGTGAGGTAGGGCACATAGGCTTTTCTGAAGAGCGGACACTGCCGATAAATGATGTCGCAGACGGTGAAGTGCATGACATCTGATTCCACCCGCTCCTCCAGTTTTGACAGAAAACTAAAAATCACAAAGCAGCATTTTTTTTTTTTTTTAAACCAACGACTTCAAACTTTGTGCCTGCAAAGCACAACTGGGCACAGGAATATCGATGCATGCCAAAACTATTACTATATATTAGTACACCTTTATTATGATGAGTAACTACAATCATGTAACTGATAAGAAGAGGTTTTTGAGTAAATGCATATTTTAATAATGAATTTGATCCAGACAGCTTTAATCTTAAATCTAATAAAAAGCAGTAAATGACAGGCTTTAGTCTCATAGCTGTATCTAAATGTAAAGACAACTATTTCAAGTAAATGCAAATGTATAGCAGAGTTATAGTTCTGACCTGTGGCTAATGGCACGAACATCAACCAGCCTTGAGAAGAGCCAGTTCTTGTCCTGAGTGGTCAGCTGCGCCCCCAGCTGTTTAGACTTGACAAAGTGGTCAACGACAATTTCCAAACTCCGGCAATAGGAAGCTTCTGAGGTAATAACTTCAAACCTCACCTTGAAACCAAATTCAAAAGTGCGAACGTTAAGCATGTGTCAACTGCCCAAAAACTGCAACTAATAACCACACTGCTGTCAGTCTGCTAGAGGCTGGGAAATTTCCAAGGAGCACAATTTCACAACAAGTCTTTGGGAGTTTACAAGGATAAATGCACATGTTTATGCAACTGAATATTCTCGCAAGAGATGCACATCTGCCAGTAAAACGTAGAAAACCCGGAGGGTTAGTGTGGAATGTTACAAGGAATAATTTAGACAATTTGAGTGGGCATAAGTGTGATGCAATGATAATGAAACGCTGATTCACGTAAGTCACGTGACTTCCTATAAACAGTTTTTAAAAAGCTGACAACGTAAAATGCAATCTGAGCACTTGAATGAAACATTGAGCAAAAGGAGCCGAATCACTACAATCTTAAGAAAAACTCAAAAGAAACAATGAGTAAGTCTAGAAATGTTAAAAACGGCATTTAAGTATCTGGAGGAGTCTGAATTTCCACTACGCAAAAATTTTTGTCAGTTTTTTCCCAGAAATGCAAATACAGACTGTTACACTGATCCTTAACATTTACGCATAAATATAAAATTTACAATTAAATCAAGCTCAGAAGCTTAAGAGGAAGTCTGTAAGGAAAGTCACAGATAACTGTCATGCAAACAGCTGCTATTAAGACAGCCCATCTATGAAAAAATGACTAATAATATTACTGCTATTGATCATCTGATGGAAAGTTACTTGCATAATACTCCTGCTCCAGTGAAGTCTAAAGGAAAATACATGATTTGTGATGATTTTTATGCAATCAAATGCCGACCCTTTCATATGTGGATTAAGTCAGTTACCTCTTGTAGCCGCCTCTGGTCCTCTGTGAGCTCATCTAGCTCAGCACTGTTCCTGACCCCCGGCAGATCTCGCCACAGCGAGGACGACTGTGAGATTGACAGACGTGGAGAAGAAGCTCTACGTTCACCCCTGGGGCATTCAGGGAGATGCAAGCTTTGGATAGAGACAGAGCCTGTGTGGGAGAAGGACTGGGCATGTGGTTGTGGGGGAATGGGAGGAAGAGCTCTGCGGGCAGGAGGAGGTGAGGGAAGAGGAGACGAAGTTTGGTCCTCACTCACAGAGAGGAATTCAGAGCGAGCCTGACGTAGGATCTCAGAGTTCTGGGCTGCCTCACTGTATTGCTGATAGAGTTGTGCAGCATCTGGGTGAGAGGCAGGAAGAGAGACGAATAAATAAAGAGTGCACGAGAGAAAAATAAGGTAGACATTTTTTTTTTAAATTAAAAGGAGCAAAGGAAAACAGGCCAGACAGGAACAGCACTACCCATAAGGAGCTGTTTGCATTTGTCTTTGCATTCCAACAAGTAGGTGTGTGGAGGCAAAGTTGTAGAAGCAGCTGTGTTTCCTCTCAACATGTTAGAAAATATGAACGCTTGCAGAAACACGCCTGTGACTTTCAAATACACCGGTATATACAGTGCAGCCAAAGACACATTACTGCCCTATTTCTCCCAATATCCATTTCATAATATCATTAGGCAAAAGGACCACTGCCATTTTAGGTCTTTTAAGTCATCATTTATAAACGTGACAAGGCACTAGTATACAGCACTCGAAGTTTATGGCCTTTATAGTTATAAGCCAATGAATCACACACATTCGAGGGAAATACTCAAGTTGCATCACACTTTTCCCGACTGTAATTAGAGCAGAGTACAACCTGTCACTTTGTTATCGACATATTGTTGCCTTCTTCCAATGAATCATCGTAAGAACTGAGTTGATGTGCTCGGCTTGTATGTAAAGTATATATAATGGGCTACTTTAAAAAGGTAAAGAAGCAAAACAGACAGGTAGAGCAGAGATACTCACTGTAGAACCTTGAATTACTTTTCTGTCTTTCGATTGTGCCCAAAAGATTCCTACAGCGACAGGAAGGAAATTAAATATAAGAAATGTGACATGACCTATTTGCATTAATGAGTAAATTATAGCCATTTCTCTTTTATTAATTTACATTACGAGTGACCTTTCACTGAAATATGTACAGTACTTAACAAATTTATTAGACCACCACAGCCGCCCTAACAGCATTTGCCCAAATCCTTTTTTAATGCTTCTGTAATATCCAAACCTTTTAATCAAAATTATATTTTTAATACTAAAACGAATTATTGTGGCTTTCCACCAATGTTCAAATTTACTGTTTTACACAAAAGCAGGAAAAAAAAAACAGCACAGTAAAGCATATTATTATTCTTTGAGATGCCAAATTAGTAATTTAATTACATTCATTAACAGAAAAATGATTATATATGCTTGATTACTTAATTGATATGAATTAATTGATAGCTATTCTGAATTTTCAGAGAACTGCAGAGTGCCAGTTCAAATTTGTTATTTGCCCTAATAAATAACAATATACCCTTTTTAGTTTTAAACACAAGCTGCCTAATAAATTTGTTAAGCACTCCCAAACTCAAACAACACAGTTAAGACAAGTCAAGACAAGACTGTTCTTAATAACAGGTACATCAAATGTTGAGAAAAAAAAAAAAAAAAAAAAAAAAAAAAAAAGAGCGCATATATATGTGCATCTATACACACACACACACACAGTATATGTGACAGTTATTCTCACCTCAGCCCCATTTCGCTCAAGCTTTTGCTCCGATCATCCTCATCATCTGCAATATAAAAGTATCCATTTGTTGACACATTGTACAGCAACATAGTTGCATTTAAATAGGCAATGATTTAAATAAATAAGCTGGTTAATTTAGTAAGCTTGATAAATAACTGAAGAGATTAGTGTGTCCAAAGCTTATTTCTTGTGTCTTTCTTGTGGCTCAACTGTGACTTTTTAACTCCTGCTCTGGGTTTTCCCGGGGCAGGAGTTTGTCCATCTCCACCTACTCTTATCTCCTCCCACTACCTGTATACTCAACACTGACGCAGTTTCCAATGAAGGTAGCGTTTTGTGCTCAGATCGGGGTAATGATAATGTTCACTGAAGTCTGCCTATGATCTGAGGTCCCCGTGACTGATTCAAAATAAATTAAATTAAATTAAAAAAAATTATTAAAAAAAAAAAAAAAAAAAGGAGCAAAAATAAAAGTAAAGGCTTCAAGTAAGTGGAAATGACAAGATGACTATTAAGTAAAATTCATTTAAAAAAAATAAATAAACCAACACAGCCGTGAAGCATCATTTGGTGCATGAGTAAATCCTGAGACGTTTAAATCTAGTTTCCTCTGAGGTCAGTCTATCTTGAAATGTCATTGATTAAATGATTAAAATTTCATGCGTTGCCATTTGATTTGAAAGAGGAAAGACGTTTTTTTTGTTTAAAAAAAAAAATGAGTAAAAAGGAGGGAGGTGAGGTAACTATGCAGCTTTCCTGGAAACATTAGGACTGAACTGAGAAGACAGCCACAATGTTTCCATCCTCAACCTTCTTTCTTTACCTGTTGCATAAAATACTCTGGTTCTGCGATCCCTTCCAACACCTTCATCTTCTTCCACGTCTACATTTCTTCTTTGAGTTGTTTTATGGACTCCCTTTCTTCGAGACGGCACTTTGGAACCCAGTTTCTGAGAACTGTAGGAGCTCTCCAGATTCCCTACTTGCCCTTCTGCCTCTACGCAATTCACCTCAGTCAGTTCTGGTACTATCACGTCCACTGCATTAACCCTATCTTCAGGCTCCCTTCCTTGTCTTTCTTCTTCACTTTCATCCCTTCCATAGTCCACCCCCTGGCTCTCACCCTCACTAGAGGGGCACAGGAGCTCAGACTCGCAGTCATGATAAAGAATAGGGCAGCTGTTAGGCTTGTAAAGGGTGTTGTTCGCACTTAAATACATCTCCGCTTCCTTCTCTCTGAGTTTTTCTTTTTCGCTTTCTTTCAAATTAACCTCATCGTCTTCAGTTTCACTGACTGTCACCTTTATGTCTGACTTTCCTAACTGAACTTCACCAGAAGGCTCTAAAGTTGTTTTGTCCATGCTGCAATCTTCCTTCCTTTCTGATTCTAGCGCCGTGTCAGCATGAGTGTGTGTATGCGTTACAACATGCATAGCCGTGAACTGGTCAGCATGCATGTGGGCTTGGCTCTGTCCCATACCTCTCGCATCGAACAGCTCTTCCAGCTCTGGCTCTAAGTCATCTTCTTCCATACTCAGCTTAATCGCAGGTACCTCCCTTGTTTCTTCTGCAACTTCCTCTTGTGGCTTGGCATTGCTGGTCTCAGTCTGGTTGGCAGCTGGTTGATCTTCCTGGGCCTCTGTGCTTGGTTCTTCCTCTGAATGTCCCAGGATCTCACGGACCACATTTTTAGCCCATTTAAGGTGGGGGGCTTGGGAATGCCGCTTGGGCTCCTCAGACACGCTCCATGTCCCACTCAGTCTGATCCGAATAGCTTCCACCTCCTCTGGACTCATTCCTGTAGTGTTTATCTGATCCAAGATGGGCTGCAGTTGATCTATCGCTGATTGAGAAATTGGAGTTTGCATCTCTTTTTTGTCTGTTGGCTCTTTAGTTTTCTCTCTCCATTCCTGGAGAAGTCTCTCAGTTTTTGAGTCCTTTCTTCCCATTTCAGAATATGACTGTTTCACTTTACGTCTCATTTCCTTTCTATATTTTAAATTATGAACCGCTGAAGGCGCTCTGGAGTGGATTTTGCTTTCAGTTGCTTCTTCTGTGGAGAGCCTCTCCTCCCTCTGAACTTTATGCTCACTTCCTGTGTCCCAGTTGTTTATCATTGGGTGCTCATCATTTCTACATGATCTCTGAAGCAAGTCTTTCTGAGGCTGCTGAGTGATGTCATCAACCAACTCATGGTGAGTTTCTAAATTTGTGTCGCTTCTTTCCACTCCTCCAATCTGATCAACCTGCAATGGTAAAATATTGCTGGGTTTTGATCGGGGAAGAGTTTGCCCAACCACACAGAAGACGTACTTTGGCTGCTTCTCCTCCCCCTGATCCTCCCCGTCAGCTGTTTCCACCTCCCCCACTGTCCGTCCTTCCTCCCTCTTCTGATCTCCCACAAACCCCTGGAAGCCAGCAGGTGCCTGGGTTCCACCTTCCTGGAATTCCTGACAGTCCCTAAACCCTTCTTCACTGTGCTCTCTTCCACTTGGCACGGTCACGAAGCCATCCTGTGTGGATGGCATTTCATTTCTCTCTTTCTTCCACCCTGCCTCACTTCCTCCTTCACTCTCAGAGGGTGGCCAGTTATTGCTCCCATTCTCATCCTCTCTGTCGTCTACGACGTTGTCTCCTTGTTCATCCCTTTGCCAGCTTTCCTCAACCCCTGCATCATTGTCAGACATATGTTCCTTCCCTCTCCTGATTTCCCCCACAGTCTCCTGATCTGCACCGACTCCCTCCTGTTCCCTCTGTGCGTCTTCCCTGTACTCACTTCTCCCCCCCTGCCTTCTTTCACAATCTGGTTCCTCTTTTACTGGTCGCCCATCTCTTCCTCTCTCCGTCTGGGAGTACATACTCATCTCTCCTTCTCCCCGTAGCTCTTTCCGCTCTGTGTGCCTGTTGCTGTCTACAAATTTGTCTGTGCTATTCTTGCCCCTCTGTGGCTCTAACCACATCCTTCTCTGCTCTGGCATATTGCCAGTCTTTTCTCCTTTATCGCTCTCTTGTCTCTCATTTCTTATTTGCCTTTGACTTTTATCAGCAGTTCTGTCTTGATCCCTCCATGTTTCTCTCTCTCTTTTCTTTTCAAAACTGCTGTCTCTCCTTGATTCCCGTTCTTCATACCTGTCCCTGTATATTCTGTGTCTATTCTCATTGTCAGGATCACTGCTCCACTCTCCACTGCTGTGAGCTCGTGCTGGCGGACCGGGAGCCCACTCCTTTGGTGATCGACTGCTCCTGCCTGTTGCATCAACTATTCTAGTACCAGCTTCTTTTCCCCTCTTTTTCCTGTCTCTCTCAGGCTCGTACTCTCTTCTGTCTCTTCTATCTTCCTTTAAGTCTCTCCCACCTTCCTTGTCCTGCCTGTCAGTTTCTTTCCTTCTTTCTTTGTCTCTGTTTCTGTCTCTATATCGCTGCATTTCTCGATCTCTGTCATTTGCCATTTTGCCTATGTAGTCCCCCTCACTTCTGCTGTATTGAAGTATCAGCTCCTCCCTCTCTCTGTCCCTCCCTCTTTCCCTCCTCGGCCTTCTCTCATCATCATCACCTTCACTCCTGATGTCTCTCCTTTTCTCTCTTTTTCTTGCATTCTCATTCTCCTTTCTGTCTGCATAGTTCTCTCTCTCCTTTCTTCTGTGCGGGGAACCCATTCTTACCATTCTTCTATCCCAAGATTCATCCACCTCTCTTCTGCCGTCTTGAAACCTAATATCAGACAACTCCTGATATCGTCCCCTCTGGCGTAACTTCTCATCTTCTATGTATCCTCTTCCAGTGGGTTTCCCCTCATCCTTTTCTCTGCGTCTACCCTCATATCTTTCCTTCTCAACCTGGAATGTCCTCTCTCTTTCTTGGCCCCAGACATCAGTCTCTGCTTTTTTGGGGGGCCTGTCATTCCACCTCCTTTCCCCTCTTTCTTCATCCATCTCAGTGCACAATCTTCTATCAGGACTTGTAAGACCTTTTTTCATTCTGGGAAATGTGTCACCTTTCTTTGCCGTGCGTTCTAGCTCTCGCTTAAACCAACCAGTCATTGCTGGTCTGGGACTTGAATCCAGGGGGATTTTTCCACCTGGCTGAAGCTTGTGGTCAGACCTGCTTGTTTTTGTTAAAGTGTCAAAGAGGGTCCAACTGGGCCTTTTGGTCCCCATAGTACCATTGTTATTGGAGAACCTAGAAAAGAGCAGTCAGTGTCAGTCTCGAAATTGCATTGCATTAAGATTCAAACCAATATGTCAGATAAATGACTACGATATTGACCAAATTAAGTAAAGTATAAAGCTTAATAAAAATTTGAATGAATATTAGTGACATATCAATCATCTGGAGAGCCACAGCCTCTAAAATGTTATAACTTGGACAATAATCTGTGTGTTTTCTGTCTGCATTTTTAACAAGTTTTGCACTTTCAACAAAAATCAGTGACAAGATCTTTTTTTTAACAACAGGAAATCAAGAAGCAAGTCAGTGGAAGAAAGGGACACCCTTTTACAGTATTTAAGAATGCATTAGAGACCTGCAAAGAACAGCATACCAAAAGCAGCCTTCGAGAAAGCAAGGCCCAGTGACACATAGGCACGGCATGTAGCATGCAAACCACATCTCGCAGCTTAACCAGATCTAAATCTGTCATCAAAGCAGAAGCAATTTACAGCGTGGTGTTTTTAATCCATCTAAAATAATAATAATAATAATAAACAACTCACCTGAATGTTGTATCCGGTGAAGATCTGGTCTCCTCCTCCTCCTCCTCCCCAGCTCAGCTCAGCTCAGCTCAGCTCAAAAATATGGGATTGCACAACACAGAAAATTCCCTCCTTGCGTTCATATTATCAGATTGACTCAAGAAAAAGCTCTCCTTTTTTAAAGAATAAATACATTCAGCTTAAATCTCCTCTGGCTTTTCCTCTGGTGAGAAGTTAATGTTTACGCCTAAAATGTCTTTGCTGCCTCTCCCCCACCTCCCGTCCTCGCTCAAATTCCCAAACAAGTCTCAACAGATTGACACTTATCTTTGCCCTCCTTTTTCTCCCAGTCTTGTCCTCGCAGTCGCTGAACAGGGAGACCTCTCATAAATCAAGCAAAACTCGAACCGAGTGCGTCCACGGCTTCACTCCTTCACTCCCGTGTTCCGCCGATGAGATCGCCTCTGTGGACCCCCCGAAAAAAAAAAAAAAAAGCAAAACAAATCACACAATACACAACTCTCTACGCACTCCTGCACCATTCCTGTCTCACACGAAGTACAGGAAACACACCTCCTTGGAGCGCCTCTCTTGGATCAGTGATTGGTTGATATGCGGTAGTCGGGTGTGTCTGCGCTACACACACACACGGACACACACAGCCAGGTAAGGGCGCTGAAGGAGAGTGGGGGAGGGGAGGAAGAAAGCAGGTTTGAAAATACTAACTTCTTTGGAGCAAAGCAAACAGAGGCCTAGTAAAAGTTGCCTGCGTTCCCTGGAGAGGCTGTACAGAGGGAGGCAGGGAGGCAGGGAGGGAGAAACACCAACTGTTCCTTATGATTTAAAAAGAGAGAGAGATGAAGCAATCACAGAGGGGGAAACTAAGGGAGGGGTGATATGTGAGTGATTTGTATAACAATGACAACTTTACTATGGTTATTAACTACTGAGAAAGCCTGACATGAAAGCTCTGAAATGCTGTGACTCACTCTCATTAGCATTGTTAAATAGAAACCCACATGATTACTGTCACACTGCCCTGTTTCACAACTTTGTTGCACTTTCAGCTGCGCTCAGATTTTATGCACTTGCTAACCGAATTTGCACAACACCACGTTTTTTAAAAACAAAAATACTGTCTGCTACACACACACACACACACACACCTGGCTAACTGCAACAGATCCAACTTCCAAGAAGTAACTACACCCCATGAGTCAACTTTACTGCATTTTACTTAAAGCTGAAAGGTGTTTCTTACACTTTGCCTTTCCCATTTACTTTATAACAAGGAAATCCGTTTACTTTAAAATCTGTCAGATGATTTTATATACATGGCCACACCTTGTTTAAATGACTTGTTCAGCACTCTGTCGTTTGAGAAGATTTTATCACTGTCAGATTTATGTCCAAAAGTAGATTCTGTTCATCTGGACGTAGCATTTTCAGTGGGAGAAACGTTTTGTCACTTATCCAAGTGACTTCTTCAGTCTCAGCTGATTGCAGCTTTCCCCAATCTTATAAACAGATTTGTGCACTACCTATTATATTAGGCATGCCTACTCAGCGTCTCACCAGTGAACTACAGGATTTCATTGCATTTAGGCATGTAGAAATGCTGACAACCTGAAGTTCAAACTGAGCATCAGAATGAGGAAGATGGGTGATTTAAATGACTTTGAATGTTGGATGGTTGTTAGGACCAGACAAGCTGGTCTGAATATTTCAGAAGCTGCTGGTCTACTGGGATTTTCGCACACCAACATCTTTAGAGTTTACAGAGAATGGTCTCAGAAAGAGAAAAAATCCACAGAGCGACACTTCTCTGGGTGAAAATATTGGTGTCAGAGGAGAATGGTCAGACAGCTAGGGACGACAGTAACTCAAATAACCACTTATAATGATAAAGAGATGGACTAAAATAGCTGAAGACCACACCGAGTGCCACTCCTGTCAGCTAAGAACGGGTAAATTCCCGTTGGGACAACATAAGCTTGGAGAAATGTTTCCTAGTCTGACGACTCTCAATTTCTACTGTGACATTCGACATGCTGTAAACAACATGAAGGCATGGATTCATCCTGCCTTCTATCAGTAGTTCAGGGTGGCTGATACAACAGAGAATGAACAAACCAAATAGTAAGACAGAGTTCTTTAAAGCAAAAAACCTGAATGGAAAGACTAGTCCATCCAGCTCATGGTCCATCACTATTCAAAGGTTGTTATAATGTGAGAAGTACAGAAAGCAAATTATAGGATTCCTTGTCGGGGATTGGCCGCATTGCACAAGCTAATGAGGATTAAAATCCACTGAAAACTCAAAGACCCTCAAAAACAGTCATATCCGAGATGCATTAATCTCTTGTCACTAAAATCTGACCAATAATCTAAGAGAAGTAGTGATTTTTATGAAAGTGGAAACGTATTCATAAAACAACTGATACGCTCTTGACCTTAATTTAGATGCAAGTCCATTAGGTGATATATTGTGTGAAAGGTTAACTAAAATCTTACCAATACTGCAGGAAGAGTAGCAACTGTGAAGGGCCGCCTCGCGAACATCTCAACAAGTGTTTCAACCAGATGAGCTAAAAGTGACATTTTAAAAAAGGATCTCGATAAATGCTCAATCATTCAGGCAAGGAAATCCCAGAAAGTTGATTCTGTTGATCTGAAAATGCTACATCCAGATGAACAGAGTCAACTTTCTGATATTTCTGAAAATGGTATAAAAAAGACAGTACGTACAATGTAAATGAAGTCAAAGAGCCTGATGTAGCTGAGCTAATCAGAGCATGCAGGAATGAAAGAGCTCTTATAGCATACTTACTGGTCTCAAGCGAGTGCAGCTTATTACCTTTTAGTGAAATCCAGCAGAATGCAACAGACACTGAGGGCCATAGATTCTCAAACACACAGTCAGAGATCAATCTAAAAATACTGAGGGAAGTGAAACAGTGATCAAGGTGTGTGTGTGTGTGTGTGTGTGTGTGTACATATATATATAGTAGTATGGGGGTTAATCTGCCTTTCAAAACACTGAGTAATGATCATATTTCAGTAACCTCAGTTATGCCATCTTGAAATGGAAATCTGTGTTGTTGGTCTACCAGTCATCCACAAGTAAACATTCTGACATGTGAAAGTGAAAGTACACTCTCTTTCAGCTCTAAGGTTTTACTTATCACAACATATTAAAAATTACCTATTCGTTAGCATGTTCTCAAATTCTCTAAATACAACTTGACATTAACAGCAACATATGACATTTCCCCCATCCTTATTTAACAAAATGCAAAAGCAGCTTGTGAGAAACTACACCCCATGATTCAGTCGCTTGTAGAAGCACCTTTGGTGTCAATAACTTAAAATAATTCTTTTCTGTATGACTTTATGAGTCTATCATTTAGTTGCACAGAAATTTTGCCACAACTTTACAACGGTGCTTCGGTTCATTGAGGTTTGCAGGCATTTCTTTATGCACAGCTCTATTTAGGTCAGACAGATCTATTGACTGGACCATTGCAACACCTTGATTCATTTCTTTTTCAGAACTGGGATCATTGCCCTGTTGTATGACGCAGTTCTGGCCAAGATTAAGCTTTTGAACAGCTGCCCTTGTACTTGGCTCAAGAATGCTTTGGTATACAAAGGAGTTCCTCGTCGACTCAGTGACTGCAAGGTGCTCAGGTTCTATGGCTGCAAAATAAACCCAAATCATCATCGCTCAACCACTGAGGTTGACAGGTGGTGTGAGGTTTTATGATTGTTTTTTTTTACCAGAGTGGCCTCAAACTTCTAGTACACTGTTGCATAGGTTTTTGGGTTTGTTCAGTGTTACAATGCAGCCATGTTCAGTACTGGGAAATCGACAGGAGGAACGTGCCGAACAGGCCAATGACAACATCTGTAGACTGTGCTAATCTGACATGTAGTTACTTTTCTTGGGAGGTGCACCTATAGTCACAATCCCTGGGTAATTAAAACAATGAGATACCAGATACAAGTTTTCTGATGAATTTTCTTGATGTTCAATCCTTTTATTGATCTCTTTTTCAAACAGAGCTGAAAGAATGTCTAAAACATCAGAATCAAGGCATCTGGGATAAATGTCTTGAGCTAGGTCCTTAAAAACTTTTGGGGTAAATATCTGACATATTCCTGTCTCTGAATATGAATTCTCAGGAATGTAGCTCAGGCTAACACAGAATGATGGCTTGCTTGAACTATAAATATTTGGATGTCTGATTTCCAGCAGCAGATGTCTATAGTAACCAAAATTTTGCAGGCGAGGAACTGATATTTTCATCCAACTTCATTGCAATATTCATCAGGTATGATACCATGTGCCAAGCCCATAACACCCTTTTTAGATAGACAAAGTTGTTTTAATTCCATTTATGCATGCTCACTCCCCAGAAAGTAGTTTTGTTTTCCAATCAAGAAGGTGAAATGTGTATTTTTGAAAAGATAGCTGGCACTTGTATACATCAGCACCAGTGAAGCAATCTTTCTTCTACTTGTCCAAATAGGTGTGACACACATATTTTACAGTCTTACAGTAATTCTCTCAATAGGTTTTATTTTCTCTTTCATTTTGCCTTTCTGTTTCAGCTCATTTCAGTTTATTTCTAGAGCAGATTTGCTTTTAAGTCTAATTTTTATTGTTCGGAAATGTTTTCTTAATTTTGATTCATTTCAGTGTTTTAGTCTTTTTAATGATCATGATAGGGAAGTAATACCATACAAATTAAAATACTTATTGTCGGCAGCTGACTGGCAATCGTGTAGAGTCTGAGTCACAGTGAAAACCTTCACCACCTGACTAAATACTGAAACTGAAATTATTTTTTATACTTAGTCAAATTTTTTTTAGCTCATTTTAAATTAAAGCAATGTTGATTTTAATGTAATTTTTACTACATTTAGCAAATTTGAAAAACATGTATTTATATAAATTCATCTTATTAGATTGTCAGGTAAATGCAGCACAAGACAGTATTGTGTATTATGACTTATTATTATTAATAATAAGTAATTTTCTTTAATTATGAGTTCTTTACCAAAATATGTTTTTTGGATCTAAATCATGGAAATAACTCCAAACAATGTCACATGTGACATTGTTTGAACAAACAAGAATTTCCACTATGTAGTTATAAAGATAATATTTGTTATTTATATCAGTGATCAATTAAATTTACAGGTTTTAGTTAGATACATTTGTTTGAATAATAGTTGTTTAATTCTGTTTGGCAGCGCACACAAAACTCCACATTATACCATCAAGCGCATTTATTCATTTGCTTACTTTATTTTATTTATTTTAGTTTTATTTTATGTATTAGTTATGCATTTATTTTATTGTATTTATATGTATTATGTATTTATTATTCATTTTTTGTTTATCTTGTTTATTTACTTACGTATTTATTTTATTTATTATTGTATGTATTAATTTTTTTTGCCTGACATAGAAATACCATGAATGGTGACGCTGTGACTTAGTAAACCTTTCTGTGACGCTTGCTCCCCTGTCAGCTGACGCGGGTGTGCGTGGCCTCAGCCGCCTTTCATTGGCTGAGTTTCATTTGGACTGTCACATGCGCGTGTTGCTCTGTTTGGTTTCACTTCCGCACTCCTTCACCGCTATCTTTAGCCTGTTAGCCTCTTGGGCACAGTTGAAGGGAAAGCGTGTTATCTCTTCAGGGCCGAATTAAAAGGGCGGAAAACGTTGATTAAAAATAATAATGTAAAACAGACTCCGCGCAGATGAAGTTTGTTTTATGCGCATATCTAAAGAGTCGGCTAGTTGCTAATTGAGTCAACCAGGAAGCGACGTTAGCGTGAGGAAGCTCAGAGCAACTGTTTAAACTGTCAGCTTGTATGATAAACTGTTAGATTTCTCACAAAGAAGATTTCCCCGCTGATTCGCAGTGACGGGAGTCATGAAGGTAGGTGTGCAATCCAGCCAAAGCAGCATCTTTGTCAGAGAAATTATAAACGGACTGTTTTCTCATCAGTAAAACTTATTGCCTCGTGCAAATAGAAGCAGACATTTTGGATGCATACTTTCTTTTCAGGAAAGACTTGCAAACATCGCCTTTCACAACTGAATTTCCTATATCGTTATTGTCTTTTAGTTTAGTGCTATGTTTTATGTCATTAAAATTTCCCCCCCATTTTAAATGAATAGGAAAGTGGGCGTCTCTTTACTCCCCTCTCTTTGTTCAGGAAGCATGTGAAAGGTGCTTCATATTCAAAGTTTAACCACTGAAGCTTTGAGTATTCCCTTGTTTTACCTATTTTTATGAACTGTGGTGTTAAAAACCGCAAACGGTTTGTGGAATAATGCATTAAATGTAAGTACCTGATAACTGAGGTATTTTGTGTTAATGCAAAAACCTGCAACCTGTAACAAGGTGTCAAAAGCATGAGAACTGCCACATATTCATTTTAATGTACACATTAAACTAACATAACAGGTTCATTGTGTTTTGAAGTGTCAGACGATTATCAAAAAAAGTGCTGCTAAATATTTAGATTTTTTTCTAGATAGCAGTCTTAAAACCCAAAGGAATTCAGCTGAATATAACAGATGATGAATATTCAAATTAAAGGAGTAAATATTTGTTTTTAAATTTTTTAAATATATTTCTTTTTCTAGTTTTCTGTCATATGACTATGACATTACCCAATAACTGTTTCAGCTCTTAAAGGGATAGCTACCACACTGCAGTTGTTTCTGCTTCTTATTTGGTTGCTCCCATTAGAGGTCACCACGGCACATCTGCTTTCAGCTTAAGCTACCTTTATCTTCTGTCACATGCATGTCCTCCTTCACGACATGCATGAATCTACCCTGTGATTTTCCTCTTTTCTCCTGGCTGGCAGCTCCATATGAATCTAAAATCCCTCCTCTGCACATCACAACCTTGTCTCTCAAACTATCTTTCTAGACCGCTCTACGTCCGCCGTCCCTCGGATGTACTCATTTCTAATCCTGTCCCTTCTGATCACTCTGACTGAAGATCTTAGCATCTTCAGCTCTGCTACCTCCTGTGTGCCTGCTATTTTAGACCCACTGTCTCCTTTACCATCTCACTATAATCATGTAAGCCTTCCCGTTCAATCTTGCTGCTATCCTTCAGTTACAAATTACCCCTGATGCTCATCTCCACTGCCTTTGTATGGTTGACCGCAAGTATTTCAATAATGCCACCGTTTATATTACTGTAATGTAAATGGTATGAAACAGTCTTGCATTAGACAGTTTGTATGGTCTCACAATAAACGTAATCCTACTAACATGAAACAAATAGCAAGCAATCACAATTGAGAATTGCCCGTTTTGATTGTTTTTTCTTTATCATCTAACATCTGTTCCAGGTGTTCAGTAGCTGCAGAGGAATCTCGTTCCTCATGTGGATCATGGCATTTCATCTGGTCCTCTCTGTGAGTGGGGTGTATAGTGTGAAGAGCACCAAAGACTGCAAACTGTTATCTCACAGTCCATTACAGCAGAAAGTTCTGGAGCGACTAGAGCCGCTCGTAGGAAAGAAGTAAGGAATGAGTCACTTGTGTACCAGCGTATTCAGTGCTTGTTAGGAGATGAGATGTTTTTGGAATCCCTGTTGTGTTTAATAATATAATTTTATGTTAAAGGAAGAATCTATATGGGCCATGTTTATTTAATTTTTTTCTGGGATTTGTTCTTTTTTGACAGCTTTACAGCTGAGGACAAGGCTTCGAACGAGAGCTACACATATGTGTTCCAGTTATGTGGGGATGCAGGGGGTGCTCCCAATGCTGGGGTTATTCAAGTGGACAAGAAATTACAGAAGACAACAGTGATTGGCAAATACACGCATACACAGGCCATTGGAGGAAGTAAGACTATGCAAAATCCGAAAAACATTCTCTTATTAGTTCAGACATGACCGTAAGGGTATGTGCGTGAATCTTAACTGTATTGGAAACTGATAAATAATTCATAATTGCATCATAGCCTGAGGCCAACTCTGAGGAGTATAAATCTAAATCTTATCAAACGTGTCCTTTCAGGTGACTGGGTGATGCTGATCTACACAAATGGTGAAAAATACGATGCACACTGCAATAAGGAAGAAAGGAAAGCCATCATTATGATCTCTTGCGACAGGAATGTAAAAGTGGTAAATGAAATGTGTAAAGCTTCTAGCCGAGCAGATTTGAGTTTGAGGAAAAAAACAGAAACAAAAAGCAGTCAGCTGCAGCCGTGGCGGCATGTTGCATCAGGTCTGTGAAAATGAAATTTGATCCATGAGGACGCTCTGAATAATGTTTCCTTGAAGCTCAAGGCTTTCCAGACACCTGAAACCAAGCAAGGATATTTACAGTAGAGTGACGAAGACGTTTAATACAGTGGAACACAGAATGAGCCTATTTGTATTAAACAGTAGAGTTATTGAAATAAAAACATGTTATACACATGTTGCATGTTTAGAAAGTTGCACAAAGACACTTTGTATACACCTGTGTTTCACTCTCTCTCCCAGGGTAAGCTGGAGGTGGGTCTGGAGGAGAGGGAAAAGGAGGAAAACTGTTTCTATCTGTTTGAGTTGGACACCAGTTCAGTGTGTCCTGTAATTGAGTCCAAGCTCAGCACTGGCTCCATTATCAGCACTGGCTCCATTATTCTCATCATGTATGTAAAGTCATCTGTTAATTTAATGAATGTGAGAGCTTGTGATATTACAGATGATCAATAATCATAACCTCTCACATTTCAGTGGTTTCTCTCTTCTGGCTGTTTACCTTGTTGGAGGTTTCCTCTACCAGCGGGTGATCGTTGGAGCTAAAGGGGTGGAGCAATTCCCCAATTATGCTTTTTGGGTGGAGTTTGGAAACCTGGCAGCGGTAAGCTAAATCTAATTGATGAACACCGTCAGTGAAAGGTCAGAGTCTGATGAAATAAAAATAAATAAATAAGGACAATTGTTTTTGTTCTTTTCTTCGCTGTGCTTACAGGATGGATGTGACTTTGTGTGCCGGTCGCGCAAGCGAGAGGAATCGCCAGCTTACAGGGGAGAGGCTACAGACAATTTACAGGAAGAGCCAGAGGAGAGAGATGACCAGTTGCTGCCTATGTGACCTTAGTATGTTGGGACTAAAATCTTCACCGTGTGATGCAGTTTAATCGGTTACAGCTTATCAGGCTGCTTGTAGACACAAGTCTGTTTTCTTGTGGGGGGGTTGTGAGTGAATTACGTCAGTACTTGCTAATTCTGTGTTTATTCCAGACTTGTGCCTAGGGCAAAAAAATCTTTCATCTCCCTGTCACACAGGAGGGCATGTTACTCATAGGGCTGATGATCATGTCCACACTTTTTACACCGTACGTTTCAAACAGTTGTTTGATGTCAGACAAATGAGTGATTCCTTCAAGAAAGCTATTTCACAATAAAGACTCTTCTGTGAAAATCTGGCAGAAAAGGGAGAATTTGAAGAATCATATTTCTATCTTGTGTCAGCTAAATGCCACATTGTGTACAGTTCTTTTCTGCTAAACGAATGCTTTATTTTTTTTCTCAGATGTTGTTGGTTTGTCACGAGCAGAGGGGTGTACTGAAAAGCAAATTCAATATAATTGGTGGGGTTGTGTTAGCTGGCTTGATAAAAGCCTAGAAGCCCCGATAAGAGATAAGGGTTACAATGGTGGTTATCAGTTTTCTTCATTAACTCAGGCTTTCTGCTTCATGCTCTGTGCAGTTTTAGATGCGTCATTTAACTCTTTGACTTTACAAAATCGATCATTTGAGCTCCGTCTAATCAGGTGATACAGATCTATAAATAACATGCAACACTGCAGCTGCAAAGGAAACGAGAGTAATGCTGCCGAAAATCTTTAATCTTGTGAAGTCACGATCATTACACGCACACTTATCAGTAAATTAAATAGTTTACTTCATAATATATTTATTTCACCTCTGCTGTTGATTTCTAATGTGACAAATTACAGCTCTTAAACTTTAACACACTCCCACAGCCTAAAGAAAGCATCACTTCAGTTTGTCGTCACTTGTAAGATAAATTACTTTTATTCATTCAGAATTCTTGGTGTAACAGTTCTAAACTTTGTTCCAGTAGGTGGAATTCTAGCAGATTAGGACCAAAAATAAAGACATTTATAAAAGAAAAATTGAATATTCCAGTTAGAATCTGCAGTGCTGTTTTAGAAGTGTCTCAACAGGTTTTATATTCTGGATAAATGACATTCCTACAGCAGAGAATCTGTATTGCAGCTAAAGCTTACTGTAAATAAGAGAATCAGTGAAAATGTGGCTCTTCAGTTCAATTACAAACCGAAAGGCTGCGCAGGACCAGGCTACGTGTATGACAGTAGTTAAGATGCTAAAAAGAGAGTGAATGAAAGCCCAACATACCTCGCTAACCCATTAATCTGGCTTCATAGTACACCCCTCTGTGTTTATTTGGGTTGAGCTTGCTTAATGTTCACAGGCATACAAATAAATGTGTGTGCAGTTTAAACAGTTATTGTTTAGGTTAAAAAGTCAGGTTTGTAACAAGTGAATGTAAATGTTTAAGTACAGGGACTGTACTTACAGCCTTACCACACATTTAGAAATCAGTGCAAACAAACCAAAGTTGAACTGAATTTGATTTTTAGCTGGGCGTCGTCCTTTCTCACATGTTGCAGAGAAGCTCAGCGCTAAGATCCCAGTCAGAAGGTCGGCTGCTTGACTGAAATCTGAGCTCCACGGTTTAATTTTTGTCAGAGGTCAGTGGTGCTGACGCAATACCAACGAAATTTGTGGTGAGGAGCAAAGCATCCAACTAAAAGTCAAAATTAAATTCACTTAATGTATCTTTTGTCATTTAAATGTTGCCTGTAGTGATGAGAATTTGAAGGCAATTATATCTGAATTCTGCTATTTATACTTATTCAGAAATTGTCTTCTGTGCTTTTTCATGAAATAATCAAATATAAAGGAATATTTACATTTTAATAATCACAAAACAGTTTAATAATGAACATTATAGTGCTTAAACGCTGACCTGCTTCTTGATGTGGTGAAATTGACCCAAAGCGCAGAAACAGTGCTACATGTACCCACCTTACTACTATAGACTCATGTTCAGGCTGCAGTAGGAGATACATATGGCAGCAATGAGGATACTTCATTTTCAGTACTCTAGTTGTAAAAATGTTACACTTTTAAACTTGGGATTTATAATATTTTTACATAAACCTAAACATCAGTGCTGCTAAGGACTGAACCAGGCTTTTTTTTTTTTTTTGAACAGGACATGAATGTTATTTTTCTATTAATTATCATTGAGTTATGCTACTTGTATTCACTGTGAGCACTGATATTTGGTCTTTTTCGCTTTTGTGTTAACACTGAATTTTCTTTGCTTAGTTCACTGGTCTGAGGTTTCATATGATTAATGTTATGTTTGGCTAAAAGTTGACACAAGTCACAAATCTTTTTTTTTTTTCTGATTCTATTAAAAAGAAATGATAAAACTAGTTTATGCTGTGATAACTCCATAAACCTATGTGCACTCATCTTTTAGGATTTGATGGAATAAATTAGGTTATATTAGAAATAATGGATTATATAAACAAATGCATTCATAAACTAGAATAGTCATAAACCTTGTATTAAATTAGGTTAATTAAGCGCTTATAGTGATAAACTGTTGTTAACTAACATGGAGAAAGAGGCTCAGACATGACCAATGTTTATTCTTGAGCACACATCTTTTAGCAGCTTTCTTGTAATTTTTAAGTAGCCTTCAGGAATAGTCCTCCAGGCTTCTTGAAGACATTCAAAACTCTTCTTTAGGTGTTGGGTAATTTTTGCTCCGTTGTCAAAATGATCCCGCACTCCTTCAGTAAAATTGAGGTCCAGGCTATGGGGAGGTATGTTTTCACTGTACTGACAGTGTTTCTGGGAACATTGTGAAGATTTAGGCTAGGCGTCTTTTTATGCTTGAATCACTAAAAGGTTAGTGTATGACTCCTAGAAAATATAAAGAAATGAAGAGTGTCTTTTGCAGAATACTGTAGTTATCAAAAGTACTTCTATTCATTACAAAGGTTAGCTCGCTGTAAGTTTTTAAAAAACATATAAAAACTAATTGCATAAATCCCAGTTTGTTTGCCAAAGTACACAAATAGATTTCGATGCAGTTTACACACTGAAACAGTAGGTGGCTCCGTCCGTCTGTTAACAATGGTTTACAGTCTTCCAGAATATCCAAAAAAGAAGAAGAAGGAGGGGAAAAGAACTGCTTTGTGAGGGGCGGGGTTTTGTTGGAGGCAAAAAACCTAGAAATCCCTGTCGTTGTTGGCAGCTACAACCAATATCCGAAAAAGAACTCAATTTAACTGTGAAAAGGACGGAAAGCCAAGAAGAGGTAGACACAAACGGACACCGAAAGGCATTAAGCTCTGACATGTAGCAGCAGTAATGGTCAGCTAGCTGCTTGCTTTCTATCTGCAGAAAACAGATAGCATTGCTAATTAGTTAGCCTCTGTTTATGTTTTTTAGTTAGGTGTTTGCGTCAAACAAACGACTCATCTACTTTCATTTTTCTATATATGCATTCGGAGTTTTGCTGCACACGGGAATGCATTTTTTTAACTATGGTATACTGTACTAGTGTCGAGAGATCGTTAAACCTGTGTAATCCTTTGTAGTTAGCCATCGCTGGATAGCTAGCTTCCTTTGCTATTTTCAACTTTTCCTCCATGTTGGTCTTTCTTTCCTACCCATCTATCATCTTGACAACAGGCCTGCTGTAGAAAATACCACAATGCTCCTGCTTGCCACGATAGTAAAAACTCGTGATATGCCCACAAGAGCGAATAATCTGCTGCACTTTAAAAACATAAACAATCAATTGGAAACTTTGAGGGTGCAGTCCAACAAAGGACGTTTAATAATCCGCCTTTGTTTATATTTAGTGACTAATCATTTCATTTGTCGTCTATTAATTATTTTTTTCTTTATTTTTCTCTGTACCCACAGTGAGAAATAGCAAATACACCATATAGATCGTTTATAGTTAAAACTGTTGACACAGCTACTTCTGATGATTGGCCTTTTCGTTTTGAGCAGTAAACATGGATGCAGGTGAAGACCAAAATACAGGCACCAACAATGGAAATTCTCAGACAAGTGGCAATTCTCATGCACCACAGATAGCCCGCATGTCTCTGTATGAGAGACAGGCTGTACAGGTGAGTGATTGTGTCCAAATGTTAACAAAATGAATGCTTTACATGTCACAATAACAGTACCATTTAAATTAAAAAATGAAAAACAAACTTTTGAATTGGTATTAGCCAAATAAGTATGTATGTGTTTTTTTTAGGCTCTGCAAGCTCTGCAAAGACAGCCTAATGCTGCTCAGTACTTCCAGCAGCTCATGCTGCAGCAGCAGATCGCAAATAGTGCTCAGTTCCACAACTTAGCTGCTGTGCAACAGGTATGACAAGAATATGCACAACATGCACAACAACAAGAAAAAGACTAAAATAAAAACAAACAGACATGTCCCAATCAAACCTTTTCATGTCTCTTTAAAACAGGCCACACTTGCTGCTAGTCGCCAGTCCAATACTCCAAGTAACAGCATCTCCCAAGTGCCCACCACTGTAAGTTTTTGTAAATTATTATTTAATTATATCTTACAGATAATTAGAAAGATTTGAATCTTCTTTCAGCTGCACCCTTTAGGGGTTGCCACAACGGATCATTTATGTTCATCACAGTTTATCCCTTGCTTCCTCTTTTGTAACACCAACAATCTGCATGTCCTCCTTCACTACATCCATGAGCCTTCTCTCTGATTTTCCTCTATTCTTCTTACTTACCAGCTCTATATTCAGTATTCTTTGTCCAATATATCCACTATCAATCCTCTGTACATGTTCAAAACACCTCAGCCTTGGCTCTCTTAAAGTTTGAGTTAAAATATAAATATGTGTGTGCCTTCCAGGTCAATCTAAGCACCACCTCTGCGGGAGGGACTATGTCCAGTCCTCGTCCTCATGGTCCGGCCACCTCTGCAACCAAAACTGCTATCAACCAGTCAGTGCTGCTGGGTGGAAACTCAGCAGGACCGGGACAGATGTATCTTAGAGTGGGTTAAAACTGATTATCCACAAAATCTATTAAATGCATATACTTTGAATTAATTTATGTAACATATTGTTATGATATAGTAAGAATGGTTGGAAACCTTTGTGTAAAATTCACACTGACAGACAATCCAGAGAAAATGCAGGGAAATCATTAAATCTTTCTTGCAGTCATTAAGAGAAATAAAGGTTGACCATCTCTGCTGTTTCCCACATAGGTCAACCGTTCTCAGCTCATCTTCATGCCTGGTGGCCCAGCAACTGCTACTGTTGCAGCAGTTGCTCAAACTCAGCCCCAGCAGCAGCAGCAACAGCACGAAGTTGCTTCTACCGGTGCTAGCACCCAGTCTGACAATGATCAGGTTTGTGTGCTTTTACCAAACGCTCTAGCCATGTAATCTTGAAGAAATGGTTGTGAAGGAAGAACTATTTAAATTTGATCACACCCTGCTCCTTTCTTCATCTCTCAGGTGCAGAACCTTGCCTTACACTGTGCTTCCACAACCAAAGCAGTTGCTGTTAAATCTGAGCTTCCAGAAAGGAAAGATGCTTCTGGCTTTTCTCTTGGTCAGCAGCAGCAACAGCAACAGAGTTTCCCACAGACAGTTCAGCAGCAACAAGTGCAACCACAACAGCAACAACAAATTGCCAAGAGCAGCTTTACACAACAGTCTGCCACAAATCCACTGACTGTAAAGACTGGAAATCAGGCTGCCATGACTGTAACTCCTGCTTCTTCTGTAGCTTCTTCATCCACTTCCTCTCCAGGACTCCCTCTCTCCCAACTCCTCCTGACCCCCTCTGCTGCACCGGTGATCCTAGTACCCACGTCAAATGTTCCTACCTCCACCCAGGGCTACCCTATTGGCTCAGTGGCACCAAAAGCAAATGTTAACACTCAAACTCTGGTGGTGCAACCCCTGCAACAGTCTAGCACTAATGTAGACAAAGGTCCTGTTCCAATACAGCCCAAGACAGTTCAGGGACACCGTTTACCGTTGCAGCTGCCCCCTCGACACCCACCGCCCATTCTCCCAGCTCCACCTAGCAATAATCAGTCCACTGCTGCAGGTCACAACCCTCCTCACATCCCTGTCCAGCTTGTGGGAGCCAGGCAGGGCGTAGCAGGAAATATGCAAGCTGTGGCCCTGGCACAGGCACGAAATAGCACAGCCCAGGAAAGTCCATCTGGTGGGAATGTTGGCACGGCCTCCAGCAACAGTACTATGGTAAGATCAAAGGATTTACTGCTTGGGTTAGGTGTAGGGAGAGACGTCTTTGTACAAGGGATTGTAACAAGGCTTTTTCCCCCCCACATGCTGTTAGACAAAAGCTCCTCTTGGCTCTCTCAAGAGGAAATATGACTGTGATGGCCTGAATGAGATGACAGAATCTTCAGACTCAGCACCCATGAAAGACTCGGCTCCTCCTTTATCTCCTGCACCTACAAAGGACTCAGGTACGTCAGCTTGTCTTCTCCAATTCATGCATAAAACGTTTGTAGAACGTCTTCAAAATTCTCACTGTAAGCTCATTATTTTTTCTTTTTCATGATTCACCAGCTCCTCCTTCAGAAGCTGCCTTCTCATCTCCTCCCACGCTTTCTTTGCCTCTCCCATTGTCAAGAGTAGGGCACGGGGACAAAGACAGAGCACCTGTTCCCCAGGCTGTCGTCAAACCACAAGTTCTCACTCATGTTATTGAGGGCTTTGTGATTCAGGAGGGAGCTGAGCCCTTCCCTGTAAGTGTGATAATACATGCACAGTCAGATAATGAATGTTAAGGTTACCATGAGAAAGAAAAAAGTGTCTTACTAGCTTGATGTGACAGGTTGCTCGGCTTCCCAAAGACGGAGATTTTGCCCTGGTTGGCTGCACAGAAAATGGACCTCCATGTAAGTGGTGGTTTATTATTCATTAAGTATGGTAGCTTTAAGCTGTGTTTATGGTCAGTAGTGTAAAGTCTTTCTTTCCCTACTCAGTGTTGAAGTGTGAATACTGTGGGAACCTTGCTCCAGCCAGCCAGTTCAGAGGATCAAAGAGGTTCTGTACTAATACTTGCGCCAAAAGGTACAGTTTTGTTTCTGTTTCAGCTTACATACACATTATGTGTTGTTTTGTTCCTTCTTAATTAGCCATAAAAGCTCAGAGGTTCAAAGGACATTCATATCTTATTAGGAAAACAGCTAAAGCCTTTGCAGTTTAAGCCACTGACTGCAGTATTTGGTTAGAACAGAGGTTCCCAAAGTGTGGGGCGCGCCCCCTGGGGGGGGGGGCGCAGAGCCATTGCAGGGGGCGGCACGATATGAGAAAAAAAAGACTGCTTGCACACTGGTAGCATAATGGAGAGGTTTTTGACGGGGCTCCCACACAAACGCAAAGCAGGAGATGAAGCTTCGCCAAATATGTTTCCAAACCAACTTCCTTCCAAGCCAAAGACTAGAAAATATGGTGAAACATATTTTCCCTTTGGCTTCACCTGCACAAGTTCCGAGGTAGGTCTCCCCTGCAGAATTGGTTTTCCCTGCGTCGGGAGCACGCGCTGGGCTCTCCAAATCACGGACAAACAGTATCCCACATTCTTGATTTTAAGTTCACAAACACTTCTTATAATAACTAACTACTCCTGACATTTTGGAGATGTTAGCTCTTTATACAGTAAAGTTACAGTGGGATACAAATAATATCAGGCTGATCCTGCCATAATTTGTTCCCCCCGTCCAAATCACGGACAAACAGTATCCCACAGTTGTTTATGTTTTTAAACTCATTTTGCACAGACGGGCATTTGCTTACAGTGAGTTTGAATTATTTGGAGGGTATTTTTGCATTTATTTGCTTTAAAAATGCTTTAAAAAGAGAGCAAGTTTCTTACTATGTTCTGGCCTGTCTAGTTGAAGCTGCGATCTGCAGGTCTTGTCTAAGGGCTAAAATAAGCAAATTTACCCACTTACACTGAAGTTTGAAGCTAGCACACTAGCTAACAGGGTGGCACGACTGATTAAAGCAAATGATGAAAGTAGACAGATTCAAAGGAGGTGGAAGTACTTCTTTATCTAGGGCTCACGTAGCCCTTTGTCAGAGACAGTCTCTGCCATTTTAAAAATCCTGTAATTAGCATTGTAATTTTGAATCTACACAGCTGCAGAGCCACAGAGCCAGAGAACAAAAGCTTGAGAAAGTTAGTGTAGTAGAAAGTGATGTACATCTTTGAAATATTTTTTCAGCTAAATCTCAAATTGATGGGGCTTTGAATGCAGTTTCCAATTTGCCACTATGGCACAGATAAAGCTGTTTCATGTTCGGGCTTGTGAGAAATGCTGTGCAAGAACAAAAATATTCTGCTTTAACATCAGGAAGCTTTTTTCTTTTTTAATTCAGGCAGTAGCTTTTATACTCGGGCTGTTGTGAGTTGGCGCCACGGTGGCCTACTCTTATCTGAAAACATTTTTCTTGACAGAAAGATGGCTAAACAATATGTTTATCGATTTGCTGTTAATTGGCTTTATTTGAGAAGATTAAGCAAGATATGTGTGCTGAAGACATCTGATCTTTAATGTGATTTTTATTTTACCCGTTTCGTTAAATGTGAAACTAAGTTTGACCCCCTTTTTAGACAATAGTAACACTGGAAATTTACTCAGGGGAGGCAAACAAACAAGAATGTCTCTCTCAGTGCTGACTTTGCTTTTCATTTGCAGGTATAATGTAAGCTGCAGCCAGCACTACAAATCCAGCAGAGGGAGAACAGCTGCAGGGCTGGCACCAAATCCAGCACCCACAGAGAGCACTGCTAGGCGTAGGGGCTCCACTCGCAGGAGCAGTTCTAATATCACCTCTAATAAAATATCAACCAAGCATCTACCTGTCAAGGTAACACCTGTAGGTTTTAAAGGATGTCTCGTGTGTTTTCTGTTGTTAACGGTCTTAAAAACAAAACAAAAATCAAGGCCATTATGTTTGAAAACTAACATTCACAGCTGTTTTTGGAAATCCTTTTTTCTTTTTTGTCCTGCAACATAATAATAGTATAAAAATGCTGCTGATTGTAGTTCAATGTCTGCTGTTTTGGGTGCAGTTTAACTCAGAGTCCAGTCGTTCAGATGAAGTATCCAGCGATGGCGAAGAAGACGATTCTCCTTCACTGTCTCCGAGTTCTTCCCGCTCCTGCTCAAGAGCCGAGCACAGCGCTCTTCAGTCTGACAGCTCAGCTCCTGGAAGTCTTCCACTAGAGGGGGCTGGCTTCCTGTCTTCGACTCCTTCCCAGTGGAGCGTGGACGAAGTCTACAGGTTTATCTCCTCACTTCAAGGTTGGTGGTCCATCTGATTACAGTTCACTCGTCACATGTTGTTTCTCTTTATTGTCTCCTGCATTAACTGAGTCTCTTGGTCGATCAGGTTGTGAGGAGCTGGCTGCCCAGTTTCAGTCTCAGGAAATAGACGGGCAGGCGCTGCTGCTTTTGCGTGAGGACCATCTCATCTCCACCATGAACATCAAGCTGGGTCCCGCTCTCAAGATCTGTGCCTCCATCAACAGCCTGCGTGAGTAATGCTGCCAGAAGGACTCCAGGATTGTGTTCTCATAGCCAACTTCTCACTGAAATCAACACTTGGACTCTTAAAAAAAAAAAAAAAAAAGACTGAGAACTTTGGGATTAATGAAGATGCTCCATCGGTCTTGTAGAGACAAGAAGATGGAGAGTTTACTTTCAGGACACTGAATGTGCAGAAGACATGAATGCATATGTGTGAGTGGTTCGTGAGAAGTCCAGTATACATGTCAGTAGTGTTTTTCTTTTGTTTTTTTCTGTCACTGTGAGTAGAGGCGTTTTTACGCGTGGAAGGAGAAACTGCAAATCAGACAGCATAGCGACATCGGTGCTAGGACAGTTCACCACTTGGGTGCAAAAAAAAAAAAAAAAAGAACCTTGCCTTCTTGTTGTATTTCAATCGGTGCTTTAACTTTAGCGACGTGATTAGCAACAGTCCATTACGTTGATATTTCCGTTCTTTTTGTAGTTAAGCTTATAGTTTGCCATAGATGTTCCATCCAGGCTCCAATCATATCACGGAAAAGACACAGAAAGCCTGGGCTTTTTTAATTAGGTTATTAAAACAGTTATTGAAAGTTTAGTTTTGTATCTTTTCCATTTTATACTACAAACAAAATTATTTTTTCATGGATACTGTAGTTTTAGTGGCTTTAATCAACCTAACTACCTGAAAATAGGTTTTCCTCATGGTTTGCTCTTTCAACGACTGGAAGCGCTCTCTGTGCGTGTATGCAGTACTACCAATAAAAAGTACCTGTTACTGGAGCTTTGTGTGTTTTTGTTTTTATCTCCTCCACTTAATGAAAGCCGCATGAAAAATAAGGTCATCTTTATTTTATTCACATTTGAGTTCATGTAAACAGATTTTCATGTTCACATAAACTGAACTTGATCAGTAAACATAATTTACAATGGAAATAATGGCAAAATTACATTGATGGGTCCTTCATTTCCACACTTGTGTCTGATACGAAATCATGAAAAAATGTGGCAAATATATATATTGGAACATACATTGGCATCTTCAAACAAAATTAGCAAACCATCATGTATGGACAGTATTTAGCACAGGTTTCAGGTTGAAGCTGTACGTCGGTCAGGTTTACGGGTCCAAATGTCGAGTCGGAGGTTTTATTTCTCCAACTGAACATTAGAGACATTGGGAAAGGCAAGACACATGAATGAAATTTGGAAAAAAAAATAAAAAAAACAACCTAATGTTTCCCAAAGTTAACTGTTGAAAGAAGGAAAAAGGAGCAATTTCAATTCCCAGAGTGATCATACCCAGAGTTTTGAGCTATTGTATTGCATCTGAACGTCATTTTTTTTGTTTCGTAAAAGTGCTTTTGCTGAGGATAACTGCAATCAGAAAACAGTGTAGCTGTTGGCTTCGCCGTATCCAGCTTCTTGAAGGTATTGCTCAATGTTAACTGTCCCAGATGCCTTGATGACCTTGTCAGAGGCCGCCTTCTCTCCTGAAGCCAGCTTCTTGCGCACTTCTGCCAGAGTGGGTCTTTCTTGATCCTTCCACTGGCAGCAACCTTTAATGATCGTGTACCTGTGCGAAGAAGAGATGAAGAAATTTATCTGACTTTTGCGGTGATTAACGAGAGGAAGTGTAGCGCTTCATGTTTGGCGTTTCTGGAGTATTGCAGTGGACACTCACAGTGCGTTGGAGCAGTTTGATGGTTTTTTAAGATTTTTTCCTCGCTGATGAAACTGCAGAAGCTCATTAGCCGGGATCTCTGCAAACGGAGCTTCACCTGGACAAACGCAAGAGAAATTAGTAGATACATTATAGCGTATAAATGTGAAAACTCTTTGATGCAATCCTGTGAAAAAAACCAAGTCCACCCTTACTCTTTCCATAGGAATTAAGATGGTAAGTAGCAGTCTGGGAAAAGATACCAGTAATGATCTAAAAGAAGAAACTGGTGCGGTCCATCAATCTTGGAGGAATTGAAAGGCTATTTTCAAACAATTTGAAGTCCGTGATTCACATGGAAAACATTCAAGACAGCTGCCAGGAGTCAGTGAGGCCGGACTGTGCAATGCTCAGAGAAGCTTGTGAAGTTAATGACAGTACAATTAGAAAAAGACTGAACAAGTACGACTTGTTTGGAAGGCTTGCCAGGAGAGAACCTCTTCTCTCTGAAAAGAACACGGCAGCATGACTTAGATTTGCAAAGCTGCATTTGAAGAAACCACAAGAGTTCTGGAGCAAAGAGACTAAAGTGGAGATGTTTGGTCAAATCAAACACTGAGTTAACCGTGAAGTCCTCTGTATACCAAAGTATTCTAGAGTCAAATATGAGGCCATCAAGCTGATAGCTAAAACAACAGAATTGCTCAAATAACCTCAATCTGACTGAAATGCTGTGGTAAGACTTTAGAAGAGCAGTGGATAAATTAATCTGAACTGAGCAAAGTTTCATGTGACTGCATAGAAATAAGTACACAAGTGTTACTTTGCAATGTTAAAATACAGTAAATTCTAACGGTTTGCATGACTTTCTTAGGTAACTCTATTGAATTAAATAATTTACAGCTTAAGGATCAACACCGGCACAAAAATCCTTTTAAAATCCAAAATTACTGTCACACAAATGTATTGTTTTTAAAACACTGAGACCATCTGCACACAGGAACCCAGAGTAAAAAGTACAGAGACATGTCTAACAGCTAATTCAAATTGTTCTATTATTCAACTCTTGAAAGATGTATTCATTAATAATTTTTAAAGTTACGAGTATATTCTAAAAAGTAAGAATTGAACTTACCCAAAGTTGTCATTTCATACAATAAGATACCAAAGGACCAGCTAAAAAGGGACAGACAAAAGCAACTGATGTTACAGTCTTTCTTCCAGGAGTTTAATAACAAGCTTGTAGACTACACATTTCATGTAGCAACATCTCTATCAGAGGATATTAAGGTAAACAGCACCAAGACATCTTTTATAGACGTGACACATAAAATTAGGCTCAAATGAGATCTAACAAGAACTCACACGTCGCTTTTCTCACTGGCAGGCCTCTTGGCTAGCACCTCTGGTGCCTGCCATTTCTTCATGCTCGAATCCTCCCTCTGCGTGGCTCCTTGGTTCTTTCGTGTATAGACTCCATGCAGGCCCCAAAGCTTGGCTGTGAACATCTTACTGATCAGTACACTACGGGCACGGATGTTTCCATGGAGAAGATCTTTGCTGTGAAGGAACGCCTGATCGGGCAACATGACAGCGAAGTCGAGATTAACCAGATGAGCATGTGCAGTTCCTATAAATATTAAAAGACTGCCCTCAAGCATTAAAAAAGAGCCAATGAAAATACAGTATATTTGTATACTAACCAGTGCACTGGCCACCTGGTTTGCCATGGTAAATATTCGTCTCTCTGTCATTTCACATGGCGGATCCCCATTGTCCTGGAAAGGCAGTCACAAAAACGTCTAAATAATTCTTCTTTTACATCTCGATTTGGAGATTTACATTTAGATTTTATCATACTTGAAGGAGAATCAATGTAGCACACGCTGCATCTTTGAAGCTCATTAAAAATGTATCTCCCTACCTCTCTGCATCTCCACAAGAAGCTGAGCAGGTCTCTGTTTTCCAGTTCTTCCACAACTGTAACCAGGGGAGCTCGCAGTGACACCACACCTAGGAGCTCAGGCAGGAAGGGATGTGGTCCGAGCTGGGCCAGGAAGGAAGCAAAGCCCAGGAAGTTGTGCCTTTCTGTGGCATTAGCCGAGTCTGCCAACGAGAGAAAAAGAAAATGCTGAATCTTGCACTGAAAACCAAATGAGATCTGCAAAACTCACAGACAAACCTCGGTGAAAATCTCACCATTTAGCACTCGCAGTACCACATTCCTGTTTTCCATACGGGCCCTGTAGATGGACACGGAGGAGTCTGTGCGCAGGGAGAAGGTGCCAGAGAGAGGCGTGACCAGGTTGAAGGACTCCGGGAGCCTCTGGCGGGGCAGCTCTCTGGGCTGCGGTGGGAGAGTGAAAGTGGGCTTGAAAATCTCCTGTGGCGGTGGGCTGGGATGTTGAGGGAGTGTCTCCACAGAATTGGAAAATGCTTTATTGAGGTAGGTGTGCGGGGACTGGAAGGTAGAGTAGGAATTGGGCATGTCCAAAGCAATGCTTTCATGCTCCAGAACATTGATACCTGATGGAGCTGCAGAGAGAATATAGGTTTGAATGAAAACACAGGGAGTAAATGAGACCATAACCTAGACACTATTTCAAGTCATGTTATTTAACATTTATAAAAAGTTGAGAAGCAGAAACATGCATGTGGTTTTGAACACATAAAATTGTAGTAGTTGCTTATATAAGGATTTTTTCAGTACTTATTAATGCACAGTATTTGTAAACTCCTTCACCTGAAGTTACATCTGCCTAACACAACATTACAATGTGTTACAAACCATTTATTAAATGTTCGTGTTTGCTTGTATGAGTTAAATAAATTAAACAGTTCCAGAAAAACAATTAAAATTTGCACGTCTCACAGAAGTGAGCAAAATTAAAAGGACACAAAAGCTTAAAATATTATTATTGTATTATTTTTTGTTCATTTAGATTAAATTTTATATAATGTTGTTTCATGAACAAGCAAATACAGGCCACAAATTTGACTTAAACTACCAATATCACAAAAAACATTCAATCAATTCAATTTTATTTATGCAGCCCCAAATCACAACAAGAGTCGACTTCATTCTTTTTTTGTGTTCTTACCATCAATGCCATGCAGTATCCTCCTGGTAGTGACCTTTGACTTTGGACGGATACGATCGACCTTCTCTGGACAGAAGCGCAGCAGTAAAATGAAGACCAGAGTTATCAGAAAGCTGGCCAACAGGAAGACGGGCACGACGATCACCTCCTGTTCGTACACTCGGATCTCTGCAAACAGGGAATGTACACAAGGAAACGTCCGTCTTTAGATTCAAAGTACTTAAAGTGGCAGATGTGGTTATGCAGTCTATGCTAATATTTTTGCTCAGCTGACGTGCAGAGTTTATCTTCTATCTTCAGGCGAAGACAGAAGACGTCTCTCTAACAAGGGTTAGGCTCGTCAAGCCCCATAAATGGTCAGACCTGTTTAGTGAGCAGAAGTAGCCACAAAACTTACCACAGATAGCGTCTCCAGTTTTGCACTGAGAGTCTGCAGCTGATACTGAAGACATCCTGTCACATATTTAAAAGAAAATAAAAAGCGATGAAGAGATGCAAGAAGCTCACACAACCAGACTTCATACTGAGGAGGTTTTTAGTGCTTTCATACACTTAAAAGTTGTCCAGATATTTTCTCAGTAGGAAAACCATTGATTTCTTTGTTATGGATGAAGTAGTCAAATTAGAATGTGTTGCCTGACAGGCCTGTTGTTCCTGCAACAGAATCTGTTAATAGTAATGTGACTCTTACAGGTAATCAGTACGAGGAGGCATCTGAGCAAACAGGTAACTGAGACCAGAAACGTCAAATGTCGTATTGCTATCTGTGAGGTATACGGAGCATTTCCCTCCTGCTACAAACTAGTCATAAACAACAACAACAGCCCGTCAGAGTTAAAGTCTAGCACCTTTATTTTTGTCACGGAGGCTTTTGGACTACTTTAATCAAAGATGTATATCAGAAAAAGCCTAACAAAGCAGTCCTAATGATCTATGTCTAAATTCATAGAAGCTCATCTTCATGAGCACGCTTTTACGTCACAGCCAAGAGCTCCAAACCTGTTTACCTGCATTTTTTCATCACATTAGTTCCAGTGATGCACTACACGCCCAAAGGCCAAACATGATTGGCAAAACAGCACCGGCTCATTCACCCAGACTAAAAATAATACATTATGTCATAAAAATCACTAAAAGGCTCCAACCACACTACAGCCGCTTTCATAAAGTTAACATAGCGTGCATTAATCAGCTCACTCCTCCTACATGCTGCCACAAGGACAGGTCATGTGTTACAAACAGACAGAAGAAAAATAGGGGTCAAAGCCTTACCTCACCACCTGCAGTTTACTCTTAACAGCCAAACGAGAAATAATCAAAAGTGAAATCCTGTTATTGCGGTCAGGCACTTTTCATACATCTTCCCTGCTGAAGAGTCCGGGCTCAGCTGGGCTGTTCAGAGCTTCATTGTCTTGTTGTTCTCAGGTGATTTGTCAGGCTCAGGGGATCAATGTGCTCTCTGCTACTCTTCGTTCAGCCTTCTGTGTTTTCTTAACTCCACCCTCACCTGCTTCACCATATCCTTCTCCTATTTACTCCTTCCTTCTTCCTCCTTTCCACCTCCCTCCTCCTCAGAGTGTGCTGATGTGCTCTACCACATTCTGTAATGTGCTTTTCCCTGAAGTACAGCAGCGACTCGTGACCCTTGCCTTCCTCGTCTTTGTGTAAGGAAACTGGTACTGCTGCTCCTTGTAATTTTGTTTCAGTCGCTGGCCCTTTGTTAAACGTGTTTGGTAGTCTTTTGCTCAGAACTGGTATAACAAGCTCTGCCATCTCTAGTGAAAAGATTATCTTGGTCCAAAGAATTCACAGCAACCACATAACAGATTCTGTTTTGTGTTTAGTGCAAAATATTTACACCTAAAATTTTAATGTAGGGGGTAGAAGGAGAGTCTGTAACCTTCACTGTACAAAGACACGGTTACTTACAGTATATTTACAAGTAATTATTCATATGACAGCAATACTTGATGTTTGCAATATTACAGTTATTGTCAAGAAAACACGTAGTTCAAGCTAAACATTAGAAATGCTGAACACACACAGACTTGTGTTACTTTACGATACACTATGTGCTCACACACCACACATTAATCGCTGGCTCTCCACTCAGCGTGTCTTTTGTCCCGTCTTCAGCACTTAAACTCCCAACTGATCACAGCAGATGGCTGCCTGCTTCTGCTGGAGGTTTCTTCCTGTTAAAGGGGAGTTTTTCCTTCCAACTGTTGCCAAGTGCTCATCTGTAGGGGAGTCGCTTAATTGTGTTGGGTTTTCTCTGCGTTATTATAGGGTCTCTACCTTACGATATAAAGCACTTTGAAGCGACTGTTATTGTGATTTGGTGTTATATAATTAAAAATGAATTGAACTGAACTTTATGCATGAATCATTTGATTTTATTCAGGAGTTTAACAGCCGAGCTGCCCTGCCGTTTGAGGCGAGGCATACAATCAAAGGGGCACGGCACTGTAGACACTGCGCCAGTGCTGTCGAAGTGATTTCAGCTATTTGCACAAAGTATTTCAGTATACTGTAGCGTCTTTCTTTCCACTTTATGTTGTGGCATCATACATTTGTGACATAACAAACATTTAATGCATTTATCCATTTCCACATCCCGTTCTTACCCAGACCAGGAAAAGAGAGGATATTTACGCCCAGAACAGGTCATTAATCTCACACAAATCTAAAACAAACAAAAAGCCACATCCTCTCCAACATTAATACCTGAATGCAGTTCAACTGAGGGAGGATATGAAGGGCTCTGCTTGCCTACCTGTGAAAGGGTTGAAATTCAAAACCTGCTTGCTGTGAATGATGGGTTACAAAGGGATCGATGGATTAATTAATAATGACGTAGTAGTTCTCAGCGAGGTGACAAAAATCTCATCTCGTCTTTCTAAGAACGTCTGAACTTTCCGTCAGGAAAGGTGTTTCAAACCTGTGGCACAAGGGCCAGAAACGGCCCATCAGATATTCCAGTTCAAATTACTGTAAAGTCATTAGTTGTTAATAATTTAAATGAAAAGCCTTTTTATGGTGTTGTAATTTGATGCCAGGACTACTAAACAGGAAAGAAAATATATGAGAAGTATTTTTATATTTAGACGAGATCATAAAGGCAGAAAACACTTTTGCTCTGTTACAAAAACTTTACATATGAAGGTTTTGGTGCCTTGAAAGATTCACTCTTAAATGTAAATTGTAATGTACATTTAATGAATAATGACTCATTATTATTGTTTTTTTTTAATATGTTAACTATGAACATTTTAGAGGGATGTTTTTTAGGTTATCATTACCATAGTTTTACTGCTTCAGCCCACTTGAGATTAAACTAAGATGTACGGCCTCATAAACTATGACTCCTCCTGGTTTAACCAAATTAGCACTTAACAATATATTAACACTCAGGATGATATATATATTAGATATCATCCTGAGGATGATATATTGGTCCAGGGTGTACCGGCCCCACTGCAACTCTGAATTGGTGAAGTGGAAGAAAACGGGTCAATATTTCAGTCATGAATGGAAATAATGGGCCAACTGACCAGCTGGCAGTTAGAAGACATTTAAAAATCACAAATGTCAGCACTGGCAGAGAAAAAAAAAGTATCAGCTGGGACCATGAATATTACTGTAACAATAATAATAATAATAATGATAATAATAATAATACTAAGGTTTAGTACAAGCTGCCAAAAATACTTTTCTTGTATTTCAAAGGCTTTTATTAGGCACATAATTAGCAGCACAATTGTATGATGCATTAATCACAATACTAGCAGTAGATTACATGATATGTCAAAATATGAGCACTGAGGTCTGTGAACACTGGTTGATCCTGGTAGACACACATCATGTGACCAAATCTACACCCACATTCGTTATTGTTGTTGTTGTTGTTATTAGGGTTTTTTATGACTAACATTTAAAAAAAGTCATATGCATACGCATATTTCAACAGTACCAGTTTGGAAACTTGTTACTGCCACTGACAGAGCCTTTCACAACTTGGAAAACTGGGATTTTAATTCCAGAAAAATGAAAGATGGAACTTAATGACAAATCAAAACTGTGAGCAAATCTTCTTTAGATGAAAACAGGTTTCATTTTACAGCTTGGCAGCTGATTTGCTGGGTTGAGGTCCCAGCCATTTCTCTCCTGAAACAGAGAACAAAATGTGACTGAATAAGAAACTGCCAACAATAAGAAGGAAAAGTAGTGCCACTGCCAGAGTGCCAAACACTTTTTTGTTTGTTTTTGTAATTTTGAAATCATAGGTGATTTACAATAAAAACAAAACTAGAATAACTTTAAGTGTTAGAGAGCAACAAGTTCAAAAAATAAGTGACAATTGATTCCTTAATATCGATTCAATATTCAGCTACAAAGAATTACTAAAAGAGCCAAAAGTATGCAAAGTCTTTCACTGACTACAAGTTAAGGTGTCATTTTATTCCATTTACTTGAGCCAGTTTGATAGTAAATTTGTAGAGATGGTAGAATCGTATTCTCACCGATGCAGTGGGCCATGAGCTCAAATCTGTCAGATCCAAAGAACATCTCTGGCTTTCCATCAACATGACACACAATCATGGGGAAACCAAAAGCCTGACAAGGATTTAGGAGGAGAGATTTGGGTTATAGCTGAAGGTTTGTTTGTTTTTCACTTTGCTAGATCTACAAGAGGAGCTGAAGGACAACTGACCCCATAATCAAGAGCTGCCTGTGTTGTGCTTTTAAGCTTCTCTTTGACCTGCGTTGAGGTGGACATGGCCAACAGTTCTTTTATCTCACTTTCAGACAATCCAGCTTTCACTGCTGCCTGCAAAAACACAAAAAGTCTCAAAATTAAATTGTGCTTCTTAATTTTGTTTTAAATGCAGCCAGGATGTTAAAGAGTCTGCACCTCAGACAGCGACGCAGGTTCAGTGATGTCTTTGTCTTCACTCCAGATTCTTCTCCACAGCTCACGGGACACATTCACCACCTTCTCTCCATCCTTTTCTTTTTCTTGCACTGCTGCCACAAATCGCATTGCAGCCAAGCTGCCTATAAGAAGAAGGAAAAAAAAAAGGGCACTAACATGCATCTGTTACCTGAACCACTATTGACAAAATCATGAGATGTCACATCTCAAGCCTAATATTTCAGTAAATCTCTTAATCTGCAGTTCTTTATTCGATCTTTGGTGAAAATCATTAAAAATTTTGAAGGAGGGTTTCTTATGAACCATACAACAGTATCTGGAATTGTTGGCTCTCTATAAAAAGGGAAGTAAACTTTCTTAGGTACACACATTCATTGCAAATATTGATTCAGCCAATCACATGGCAGAAATTCAATGCATTTAGACACGTGGACATGATTAAGACAACTTGCTGAAGTTCACACTGAGCATTTGAATAGGGAAGTAAGGTGATTTAAGTGACTTAAAATGTGGCATGGTTTTTGGTCCCAGACTGGTCTGAGTATTTCACAAACTGCTGATCTTCTGGGATTTACAGAGAATGGTCTTAAAAAAAAAAAAGGAAATATGACAGCGGTAGTTCTCTGGGGGGAAATATCTTCTTGTTACCAGAGCTGGTTTTGTCTGGTTTCTTGAAATGTCATCAGACGTCATCCAATAGAGCACCTTTAAGATGTTGCGTAACTGGAGACTCACGTCATGGATGTGCAGCAGCTGTGTGATCAACATGGACCAAAATCTTTGAGGAATTCTTATGAATTAAGGCAGTTCTCAAAGCAAACGCGGGTCCTATCTGGTACTGGTGAGATGTACCTAATAAAGTGTCAAGTGTATATTGTGTTGTGCTTACAGCTTGTTTTGCCACAGCCAAGTGTTTTAAAGTATTAAATTAAATTTGCTTTGTGTTGCTTTAACACCATGTCACAAGTCATGACTACGACATTATCACTTACCCAAACTTTTGGGAGTTAAGAATAGTAGAGTTCAGTTTCCCATATCTGAAGATAATCTGTTTTAGTTGCATGTTTCCCCCCCTTAAAAAAACAACAAAAAGTAGTAGACACTTATGTTTTTCTTTAAATGTGGAACTTCTGTCAAAATCAAGCGTCATTGCTTCAGTTAAAATGTCTTTAGGGGTCAAATAAGGTCTAATAGGGTCAAATAGCTTGGGGTCTAATAGTACCATCAATAGACATTATAGAGCTGATTCTGCTTGTACCTTTCTGGAACATGACCTCAAAGGGGTCAGCAGGCGACTGCAAGGGGACACTGAAGTATTCTGCCAAGCGGTTGAGATCTTTTGTCATGTACGCGAACTTGTTAGGAACCAAACCAGGAGGCTTGTTGCCTGTCAAGAAAGAGAAATGTGAGAGCAAACAGAGTCAGTGCGCACCCGGATTTGACCGTGCAGCGTGTCCTGCAGCAGGTTTACAGGTGCCTGACTGATCTTTACTGACCCGCTCCGTGCATGATGCCACCCAGAAACGCAGGGCGCAGTTTGAGGTCGATGTTCCAAACGTTTCTGTAGCGGCACATGACCTGCAAACACATGAGATATTTGCGCATCTCCTAAACAAACCCATCTGATGCTGTGGTGCACATCAAGACGGCACAAACCTCGAAACCAAGCCATGAATACGGAGAAACTACATCGTAGAACAACTCCACAACTTTTCTGGAGGTCATCCTGGGGTCAGCAGCCGCTCTTTGAGTTGTTAGCAAGAGCTTTAAATGAAGAGCAACAAAAACCTTAACGGCAGCGTGCGAATAATTCACAAGGAGTGTTTAGTTTTTGGGGGCAGCCTCTGAGCAATGTTCACTGTGTCAAAGTTCAACTAACCTGAAGCAGAGCTGCTCGGGCTTAGCAGAAATAAAACTAATCGCAGCAAAGACCGCGAGCAGAAACCACTCGTTGTTTTTAACAGTTAGCTACAACCGATGCTATATTAAATGGTGTTAAAGACGGAGTTAAAAAGCGATAGGAGGAGTTAGCCTGAGCTAGATAAATAACGAAAAAGCTCAGTAGCAGTGTCTGACCACAAGGGGGACCAAAATGATTTCGCCTACGTGCTCTAAAAGCTACAAATCAGGTGGTACAGAACAGCCAAAAGCCTTCCGCACGGGCTTCTTCTTCTTCTTGAATGCCAGCAGGCAAGACAGCCTACATGTGCATTACTGCCACCTACCGACTTCGAGCAGTAGTTCACTCTCTGATAACCCTAAAGACAACCATGACGATTACAAACTTACGCGCCAAAGCACGGGTGTGAAACATAAGGCTCGGGGGCCTGGCAAATACTCCAAACCGGCCCATTCTACTGCTTTAGAAAATCTGAAGAAGGACATACATTTTTGACTTTTTATTGTATTTTCACAAGTTTTACACCTTTTCCTACTGATAAACACCTCTTCCATAGCTATTCATGCGACAACAAAGGAATAAAGTAATAGATATTTAATAAATGACAGAAAAGTGCCAGTTTTCCACTATCTATCTACTAAAAAAATGTCCGTTTTTTTTTTGTTTTTTTTTGCTATGAATAAACTTTGTCTTTTATAATTAAAAAAAACATCTAATTACAGAACTTTACAGACTGGCAGTTTAAGCCAGAAAAGTCACGATGACAGTTCATTTACTGCAGCAGCATTTCTTTACTATTTAGAAGAAGTGAGGTTTAGTGTTGAAAACGCACTTTTTACTTATATGCTGATTTATAATGGATTGAATATATAGTTAAACTTCTTTACACTGACAGCAAGGGGAATTTCACAGGTCCAGCTCACTCAAGATCAAAGTGGGCTGTATGTGGCCCAGAATATAAAATGAGTTTGACATCACTGAATTAAAGCATAAGCATGTAATAGTTATGCCATATAGTGCACTATAGCTGAAATACTTATTTTTTTAACTTATGCATAAAAATGAGTATTTTCTGCATATGTAAGAGATCTGAATACTTCCTGTACTGCTAATCTTGCTTCTCATCACATATTCTTCTTTCTGGCTGAGTACAGCGCGTGCATACACTAAGTGATGACCTATTTAGTGCAGTTTTATTTGACGGACTCTTGCATATCTTATTCGAATCAAACAATCTTATATATTATGCAGTAACAGTTCACCTCCTTCTGCCTCCTTACCTGCATCATCACTCCAGGACAGAACAGCACGTCCCTTTATTTTGTTGCTTCATTTCATTGTTATTCCAGTGTTCTTGCCACACTTTGTTAAAATCAGTTTAGAAACAGTTTTTTTTTTTGTGTGCATGTGTTGCTTTTATCCACAACCACCACACTCAAGTGACGATTTGGTGTGAGCGGTCAATTTATCAGTTTATCAATTTATCAATTTTTTACAATATTTAAAAGGTTGGTTCTATCCAGATGCTGTATTTGTGCTTTATGTTGGTTGATTTGTATATTTAAGACATCAAAAATAACCAAGGATTTTTCCCAGTTTAGGTTTTGTATGGTTTTGCTGTTGAGCAATAAAGCTGTTTTTGAGTTCACGTTTTGTCTCCGGAGTCTGCACTGTGGGTCCTCCAGACCTGCACACAGCCAACACCTGACAATAGTAACTGATTTTTCAAATTACATTTTATTGGTCTTTAAAACAAACCATTTATTTTCTACATTTTATGTTCAGTTTTAATTTAATTCATTATATCGTGTTGCCTTCCTGCAAATTCAGTCTCTGGCATAAACCTGATATTGTCTTATCATTTAAACTCTTGTCATCTGTTTTAAGTCAAAACATTTAAATTTAACGATTCTCATGAATCTAGAATATCACTCCTATAACAGTCATATAATTATATTTTATGCATTCAGAACTATTTACTTTTACAGTCTATTTACATACAGGTCATCCACCAGGATTTTAAAGTCTAACCATACAGGCCAGCAATGTCTATATTCATGTCTAAAATCTACAAGTACGTTTTTGCTTTTATATCTCCTCTTGAGGACTTGTTTGATCTTTGAGTTCAGCTGCCCCCAAACTGTCAGTGGGAGCAGGCAGAGGTCCTGAAGATTTGTCACTAAAAAGAACAAAAAGTGATTTGTTTTACTTCCTCAGCTCATACACAACTGAACATTTGAATTTTTTAGAATATTTTTATGAGTCTCACCTATCTCCATCTTTCTCTGTCTGTCAAGGAAGGTAGAGGAGAACATCAGTGCATTTAGTATGAATAATCTTATGACTTTATTCAAACAGTTTCCATTGCACAGCAAGCTTTTTCTTTCTTTTTTTTTTTTTTACCTTAGCCTTCTGCGATGTGCTGCTAGCATTCTTCCTGGGGACCCCCAGATTCTCAAAAGAATGGCTCCGCACTCTGATGGCTCTCTGGTACAGGAGACAGAGGTAAGAACACTTAGTTAAAATTGTAAATTCAAACATGCAAGTATTTCAGAGAAATACAAACATTCACCTTAAAGTTTTCAATAAATCCCCCACTTCCTTCAGATGGCCCCCGCAGGCCCTCTGAAGTGGGGACAGCAATCAGTGATTGATCCCCCATCATGCACTGGGAACGGGTGAAGAGTTCAGCCTGCAAGTTCTCCAGGAGTGACGAACGAGTGCGGAGCTTTGTATGAGTGAAGGAGGGGAAAATGCAAAGGGCAGAGGTCAAAGTCAGAAGAATAAAAAACACAGATATTCAATAATGAAGCGCATTAGGGAAAAGTGTTCCTCCATCTACCTCCAGTCTGCTGAACTGCTCAGCCTTATAGCAGGATATCTCAGCGTTAATGAGTTTAGCCAGCAGAAACTCTCTGAACTTTGAATGCTAAAGGAAGGACAAAGGAAGACAAACCTTGTGAGATATTTCACACACTGATTATACTGGTAAATACTGAGCTCCCTTAAATAAAGGACTGACACAGAGAGCAGGTGGAGCAGAAGCAACCTTTCACTAATTAAATCAAGGTGTGTTCGCATTCAAGCAGTCTGAATGGTCAATGACGTCCAAAGGAGCAAAGCAAGGCAAGACAAAGGTTAGACTGACATGTTAAGCTGTGTCTTTTTAGAGCACATATTTAGACCTGTAAGGAAGGTGCAGGAGTTACTAGTAACACAAGCTCTGTTTTAGTGTCTCAATAAGCCATGACAGTGTGGCAATGAACCACAAAATACCAGAATTCTGAAACCACTTTCAGCCATCATATTACTATTTACACCTGTGCTCACTGTGACGAGTCGAACTGACATGTCTCCACTGAAGAAGGTTTGTCCACTAGAGCCCTAGTCTGGACAGCAAGTATACACTTTAGGGCCACTTTGCCACTGCCAGGTTGGACCTCCATGTTTTGAACTAGTGGTTATTTGAGTTACTGCTGCCTTCCTATCAGCTCAATCAGCCTGAATTGTTGACACAAGGATGAACTCTTCTTAACTTTTTCATGCGTCACAAATTGTTGTAGATCTTTTGGCCACTTACTCTCAACTTACGTAGCATGACTCCTATTTCTAAATATCTTGTGAGACCTCAAATTATTATGTAAATCTTTTCATAGCATGCAATGGGCCCCTCAGTACCAAGCAAGTAGGAAAAAAATTAGGAAGATTTCATTTCTGTAGCAAGCTCTGCCATCCAGAGATGAAGCAACCACACCATCTCTGTAGGGCTACAAAAGCTATTAAACATTTGACGTCCACTGACATTTCTGGGAGAAAATCACAGTGGACATCAAATGAATATTACTGACAAAGCAAATAAAGTACAATATACCTAAAAAATATATGAATTGGCTACAGCTGTTACATTAAAGAATAAATAAACACATAAGCAAAGTATACTGAGACAGATGAAACTCTGTTTTTTCTTACATCTGTAAAGACAGGGGGATCTGGAAGCACTGGACCAAAGGGAGGAACATCTTCTCTTGCCGTGACAGACACCTGCAGAAGATAAAAATGGCAGAGATTAGCAGAGATTGTTGCATGATGTCAGTTTATCACAGATATATTTGAATCAACAGCTAGTCTCATCAGCTGGTTTTCAAACTGCCAGGGCATTCGCCCCTGACTGCCACCCAGCAGTCATTAAACCTGTACTCTACAGTGCCTCCTGCAGGTGGTCAGCCAGCCCGTGTTGCCTGTTCAGGCTGTGTCTGAGTGTCGGAGTGGGCCCCGTGGGATAACGCCTGGTCATCAGGCTAGCTCCTTTGAGCTTCCTCCCAAGGTACGTAGTATTCTGGTACCTGATGATTTTTTCTTCATCGGCGTTGTTTGAAATGCTCTTTGTCTGGTTCCCCAACAAGAAGAAATTTCCCTAGAAAGACCCAGTCAGGGTCAAAAGCTCCTAACAAATATAGCCCAGTCGTTCAGTCATTCAGGACGGATTGAAAGCACTGAGGTGGTCCAGGCATCTAATTTGGATACCTCCCTTCAGTGTACCTCTGGATGAGAGGGAGGTCTGGAATTCTCTGGTTAGGGTGCAGCTCCAACAACACAGCCCAGATGAGTGGGACAAAATGGATGGATGAATGGATATTTGTATCTATATGGCAGCATATAAGTAACAACAAGGGCTTTGCAAAAATGTCAGTGTTAATGCTGTAAGACACCAGCACTACCACACAACCACTACATCACCGGGCCACCCAGCTGCTATATTCCTTTACAAATATGGTGAATTTATTCAATTTGCATTGATGGGGATGCATTTTGCCCACTTACTTGATATGCTGCTCCACCTGTTTCCTCTTGCCTCTGAATCCTCCGGACGACAATAAAACAGTGAAGGAAGTGAGACTTGATAACATCAGACAGAAAGGGGGTTTGGCCCTCCTGGCAGACCAAAGCTACGATGTCATTACCGATGTGCCTTTTTCTTTGTAGCTGTGCAGGGTGATGAGAAAAATGTTGGTTAGTGTCTAAAAATAAGTTGATTCGTCCCTCCCCACATAAACTTAACTACACATAATATCCTCAGAGAGACTCTCCTGTGAATCATCAGCACAAACAGACTGAGGATGATGTGATTAATGACCTGCTGTGGGTCACCCTCTGTGTAAGGCAGTTTAGTTGCGACATGAAACATGATTTCTCTCCCACGAAAGGAAGTGTAGACTGCTTCACTTCCTGTCTGACCATGACACACATCCAGTCCTCCTCTAAAGCTGAGAAAAAGAGCGAGGAGAGAAGAAACCATGTGATTTTCCACATTTCTTGTGTCACTTCTTCACATTGTCAGCATACATTACCCCGTGAATCCTTGCAGCTGAACCGTCTCTCCCAGAATAGACAGGAACTCTTTAAACTCCTCACTTTCCTCATTGTTACCCAGTATGTCTTCCTCAGTGAGCTACAGAGAAATGGATTTCTCTGAGAGGGATTGGTTATGATATGCTGCCATATTTTAGCCATTTTTTATAAAAATGCATGGCATTTTGAAGTAAAGCATCAGTTCTTACCTGCCTGTCCTTTTGGCACAAAACACCAAACTTGAAATTAGGAGAAACTCTGTGTTCATCAAATGTGGTTATAAGTTCTGGAGCCTGAGAGAGGAAGAAGAGAGAGTTGAAGAGCGAAGAGCTTCACAGAAAACATGCCGACATGTCACAGTAGGAAAGGCACAGGGAGAAAAACCACATCAGGTTCTTTGTATTACCTTTCTGCTCACTGTCACACTGTTTGGGACACCCGTTTGTGTTTAACTGAGCCATTCTTATTGTTTTTGGTGACACCTGTGGCATTCCTCCTGTGACGTATGTGAAATATGTGTCAATTTTTCAAGTCATTTCAGAGCATATTACCTTCAGGTAGCAGACCACGTCAAACTTTGAGGCAGTCACTCGGTCACAAAGCATCTAGAAAGAATGTGAGGAATAATTATAAGTGCTTGTCACGTATTCAGTGCTTGAAAGTGAGAACATTTATTCATGTACTGAGGTTTGATTTTGGGGTATCTTGAGCATTTCTTTTGGTTTATTTCTCCGTTTTCTACTGCCTCTCAGAGTGAAACAATACTTTTTACTCTGCTGCATTTTTTTTACATATATATTACTCTTTTAGAAAAACTGCAAGATTAAAAAGTGCTACAGTCACCATCTGCAGTACTGCAAAAAGTGCTGTCTGCTCAGTAGCTCGTAGAACCACACTAGCAGCAGCAACTTGATGTGATTTGAAGTTTCTGTATGACTTTATCAGACTCTCACTTCATTGCTTCAGTTCTTGGATGCTTGGAGACATTCCTTTATGCACAGCTCTCTTTAACTCCCACCACAGCATTCCATAGTTTGAAATCTAGACTTTGGACTGGGCCACTGAAACACCTTTATTCTTTTTTTTATGTCGCAGGTTTGCTGCTGAGTTTGAAATGATTGTCTTGTTGCATGGCCCTGCAGTAGCTTTAACTGGCCAACCAGACAGATGGCCGCCTGTTTGATTCTCCTTTACATACAGAGGGGTTCATTGTCAACTTAATCACTGCATGAAGCTGCAAAACAAGCAAAACTATTGCCCCACCGCCACTGTGCTTAACAGTGTGCATGAGGTGTTTTAGGTAATATGCTGTGTTTGGATTTTGCCAAACACTGGACTGTGCACTGTGATCAAATACCTTCATTTTAGTCTCATCGGTCCAGAAGATATTGTTCCACAAATCTTGTGATTTACACAGCCGTAGCTTTGCAAACCTAAGTCATGCTGTCATGTTCATTTTAGAGAGAAGAGGCTTTCTCCTGGCAATGCTTCAAATGAACCATACTTGTTCAGTCATTATCTAATTGTGCTGTCATGAACTTTAACAGTTGATGTGCTAGCTGAGGGCTGCAGAGTTTGAGATATAACTCTTGGGGTTTTTTTTCTACGAGCATTGCACAATCTGACCTTGGGGTGAATTTGCTGGCATGTCCATTACTGGAACAGTGTGTCATTGTGTTAACACACACACCTAAAAACTGCCAGAAGTTATGGTTTTATGGAGGAAGTCAGACTTGCGGATGATTGTTTTAGCATCTTACTGTCTTAATTCCTATGGAAGCATTAAGGGTGTGTTTAATTTTTCACAGAACAACATAGAGTCCAGTAAAAACTTTATTTTTCAGTGTAGAATGTAAGGCAATAAACAGTCTATAAAGTAGTTAGCCTTAGCTGCTCATCGTTTAGCTATTATGATGTCAGTGTATCCATAAAAATAATAAAACACATATGTAAGCTTTTAATTACTTTAAATACACAGAATGTGCACAATTAATGCTTTTACTTGAAATAATAGTTTTTCATTTGTGGTTACTATTTTTGCCAAATAGAAATATAGGTATGATACAGTAAGAAGTTTGATACCTTTGCTAATTCAACTGCAGATGGCAGGGTGGGGAAAAGAGACACAGAGAAGACTCCATGCAGAGAACACTCCTTCATCCTGTGAGACATAAAGCACAATCATTATGCCTCCTTTTCTGTGATGCAGTTTCTTGTAATAATTGATCAACCACGCTCTACATTAAACATATAAACTATAGCAAAGAAACCTTAAAGATTCCTTTCAGAGATACTTTAAGATCTTTTGTGATGCACAGCATGCACACGGGAAGTTTTAAATGACCTTGTTATGCTTGTAAAAGTTGCATATTAAACCAGGATTGACTTCTAAAATGAAATTCTGCTTGTCCCATGACACCTTCACATCAGATTTAAGTCAGATAAACATTCTTCTTTCAGCATATGAATCTGAAAGTTTACACAATAACCCTAGGAGAAAGACATTTTGGAGCTGAGGGGGCATTTAAGGAGAAGCACAATTTTCTGTTAAACATTTTTGGCTGCATTGTAGCTTAGAATAAAAAATGTCTCACAGTAAGCCAAAATAGCCAAAGATCTCCACCTTAGAATCACCCTGAGCTTATTCTCCTCTTCCTCCAAACACACAGAGAGAACCAGTGAGCCCAAAGTTGGATCCACTGCTGTGAAAGAGTGATGGTACTGCGTGGCAAAAGGGTTAAAACATTAATATCAATGCAGAAAGAATATTCCTATAGATTTTACAGTTAAAGTCTACTTACTCGTGAGCGGAAGAACTCGTGATAGATTTTGGCCTCACCGTCTCTCTCCATGATGTCATAGCTCTCTGGGTCAACGGCATAATGGGAAGAGGTGGGACTCACATCTACCAGTCTGTCCAGAGGGGGGTCTATCCAATAGCCTCCCAGTTTCGAAGGAAGGATAAGCGGCAGCTCTCTCCCAGTTGTAGAAAGTGGAGACTGATAGATATAAAAAAGAATCTGATTGGGCTGATGTTTGTTTGGTGAAACACCTGTTATCATCAGTACAGAGCCTGTGTCACTTTTTTATTATTACTATCAAGTAGAGAAACCTTGAGAGGAAGGGGGAATTCACATCGTTGCTCATCGATCCTGCTGCCCTGATGGACAAGAGCTTTAGTGATTACAAACATCTGCTGCTCAGGCATTGATGGATGCACACACTGCACAAAATGATGGACACTGTAACTCACCTGCAGCTTCTCAATGATTTCAAACAGCTCTGATTCCTAATATATATAAAAAAAAGTGAAATTCAAGTTGAGAGAAAGGAAAGCAGAAGCACGGGTGAGGAAGAGGAACATGACTCATATTTCAGTCTTTCTCTAAACGGACTTCTAGAAATGTAGAACATGGATATTCATCCCTTAGAGTGAATTAAAATTAAAGCGAGAAAGTGCACACTAAAAATGATAAGGATGTCACCTTCTGGTTGCTGCTGGAAGAACGGAAAGGCTTGCGCTCACTGGTAGGAGAATCCAAAGTGTCCAGACTTTTGTCCTGCACGAATTCAGGTCTGCAGCAACAGGTTGGTTTACACAGCAAGACAGCACAGTTAGTAACTCCTTACATTATACAGGAAAGGTTAACATGTTAACTCAAAAAAGCTGCAGTAGAGAGGAAAATAAAGCCTTACCCCGTCTCATCCCCACATGTGAATCTATCCACACTGTAAACAAGGAAGTAAGAGCTTTTCAGAAACTTCTGCATAAACAGACAAGATGACTTAAATCTAAAAAAAAGTGCCGTTTGTTCAGGTTGTGCCGCTGCTCCAAGGACAATGCCAGTCCTAATTTAAGACTAACAGTGTCTTTACTTACCTGCCATATGCCCCAAAAGTGAAACTTCTCTTTCTAGAGTAGGACATATCATTCCTCTTTTCTCTCTCCATGCCTTTGGTGTCACTGTGAATGTTTGTACATGCCAGTTTGGTGCTGAGTCAATCAGGGCTGGCTAAGGTTGAATTAATTCACTTTATCATTCTGTCACTCCTCTTCCTCCTCCTCTGCCCCCTGCCATTCACTCATTTAAGCTTCCCTTTCCTGCCTCTGTCCTGCTGTCAGCCAGACAGGCAGCATTAACCCACTCGTGGTCACAGGTGCAGCCGCCGCCGCTAACTGTAAGATGGACACGGTCAGGTGCTCCACGCTGCTTCGCGCTATCGATCCCGAGTGACGCTTGTGGTAGTTTCACAGACCGGCTGAGCTTAAAGATAGGCGTGTAAATAAATAAAGAAATGAGTGAGACATTTTCTCCCGGACCTGCTACCCTTTGAGTCAGTGAGAATCATCAATTATTGACAGGTCACACAGTGAGGGTGAGGAGATAGACAGCAGGGGAGGGTGAAGGAGGGAGTGACAGAGAGAGAGAGGGATGGAAAAGGAAGTAAGAAAGCGAGAAAAACAGAAAGGCAGGAATACATGCAATGCAAAGCACTCACCTGTTGGTTCTAATGCATTAATGGTTGCTGTCTGTCTCTGTGTTTGTCATAATGTGTGTGTAACTGTGTGTGATGCCTTATTGTAAAATACGCCCAGTAAGAATAAATTGTACCAGAAATGTTCCTCCATTAGTTTTATGTGATTTGTCATATTTTATTCATTAAAATGATTTATTTAGTATGGTTTTATTGCACTAATTATTTTCGTATTTACAGTTATTTTAGTTCATGGTTCTCAACGTTGGAGCTTGTAAGATTATTACTGAACTGGGAAAGAAGAAAAGGAACCTCTGGTACAACAATTTGGATTCAAAATTGTAAACTTTATTCTGAGTGTTGCTTTTTCATGAGCAGGTGGACTAACTTTCTAAATTTCAATCACCAGCTCAAATAAAGCTATTACATTTAAGTGAAATATCTCTTTGAGGGAACTGCAATGGCAAACATTAAAGAATAATTTAAAAAGGAAAACAGGTGGCTTCCTTTCACACACAAACTTTGCAATGTATACAAGAATGCTCTGTTTAAAATGTCAATTTTATATATTTAAACAGCTAAACAGATAGGTTTAGCTATCAAGTAATCATGGTTGAGTGAGAAGCATAGAGTACTCAAGTATAAGGGATATGACTGACAGAAAAAGATGCACCTCTACTGAACTGGACACTTCTGAAGCTGTGGTGGAAGTCACTGAGGAAACTGTTATCAATCATGACCACCTTCTGCACCACTTCCTGGACAGGCAGCAAATCACCTCCTCTTACGGACTGATAATTTCATACCACATTTTGTCACCCTGTATGATTAAAGTCCACTCTACCTTTTATCATTAGTGTGTCCCACACTTATTTTGTTCCCCCTCACTGCAAACGTGTGTCTCAATTTCCTTATCATATTTCAAAATTTCCTGTTCCTCTTGTTGTGGCTAGAAGCAAGTTTTGTATTTTTGTTTGTTTGTTTGAAAAAGTACAGAACTGTAATAACAGAACTGTTATAACAAAATAATTTCCCAAATCTGGGATAAATTCATTATTTCTTAGTTCTTATTATTTGGTATTTTAACATTTGTTAAATATCAATGGAGCTTGTTTTTCCCCTTTATACTGAAAAACTGACATCAGGTTGTTTTGAATATCAGATTGTAACTGGAGGCAGGACCTTACATTACAACTTATCCTGCCATTGCTCATTTACAAACTCAAATTTTAAACCCAAGTTTCAAGTTTTATTGTCATGTACAGATAAACAGTGTAGCCACATTTATCCATAATGAAATTCTTTGGCTCGTGCTCCTCAGCTTTAAATGAGCATATAGAGAGTGTGCAGCAATCCTGCTGCAAATATGTGACCTTTAAGTGTCTTTACACTCCTCCTTTTTAAATAGCTCTCTATTCGAGAGGCCTTTGTGCCTGCCTTCTTATCAATTGGTTACTTATTAACTGAAATGAGATTCAAATTCAAAATACCCTTATTTCTGTTGTTCACACAGCAGTTTACTGTACGGTTAAGATGCCATTAAGAAGAAAAGAAGAAACGATTGGTTCACTGAAACGCCACTCAAACTGTACACCGCTCTCATTGGTCAGAATCCAAGTCGAAGAGTCTGATGGTCTGTTTACCCCGCGGAAGTTCGTCTGTGGCGTGTAGACGTGATGTTGTTAGTTTGCGTTTAGTAAAGGGACTTACGGAGACATTTTGCTCATTTTTAGGGTGTGTTGATAGTCTGTTGCAGGAACAGAAGAGAGGTAAGTAGTGGGGATGCGGGGAGTCATATTAAACCCACTTCAGTGCAGAGAAAGTCGAAGTTAGCTAGCTAGTTAGCTAGCGTTTATCACCATCAGCCAACACCATTTAGATTAGCGTAACTTCTCTTATTGTAACTCAGCATAGTAAACTTACATTGCTAATATTATACTTCCATTATTTTTCCTCTTTATCTTATTATTTGGTAGATACTTTACTGAGTTTACCATTGTATTGTTCAGCTTCTGTTGTTACTGGTTTATTGCTGGCTCAAAGAGTGCCTCATGGTAACGTTATCGCTTGTGTTGTATTTTGTTATAAGGGTGTAACTGAGGAGCCAAGCTAATAAAGTGACTGTTCCCAGTGTTGGACAAAAACGTCCATATGCTTGTATTGTTCCCAATGTTCGTGTATCTTGTTACCTGCTCTGGATACAGTTTTTGAGGGGAAAAATGTTGGAGTGTGGCATGATGGAGCGGGACAGGCAGGCTCTCCGAAGAAACTCAGCTATCCTGTGCAGACAGCTGGTGGTGGATGAGCTGCTCATTCAGTCACTGCAGGCAGACGACATCCTCACGGAGAGCATGGCAGAGAGCATTATGGTATGTGGATAATAACTACTATATTAACAGTGAGGCAGCTGATTCTTAACAGTTATGTGAGTTTGAGTTACCTCCAGTTTGCTTAAATTTAAGTTAACTGAATTTTAGTTGGCTGTCAGCAACTTTGCTGAAGGTTATGGTCAGTTTTTAGCTTGTGGTTTAAATGTATGTGGGAGTCAGAACCTCTAATCCTCCCAGGAAATAGCTGTTAAGTAAAAGGTGACTACAGAAATGTTTCCTGCAGTTTTACAGGAACTACCACCATTTCTGCACTCTGGCAGCTAGTATAGGCTCCAGTGGCAGAGAAAACATGAGTTAGATAGGTAGTTAATAAAGTAGATGATTAATTCTACAATTAAAAAGATCTCTCACAGTCAAATCCATAAAGTTCGACAGTGATATAGTTTATAGTATAGTATAATATTTTTCTTTCAGCATACTAACGCTTTTGATTAGAAATAAAGCAGTCCTGATGTGATTGATGGATCCTTCTACATCTATTATCACAGCAAATTATCAACACTGCCTATTCAGTGATGAGTAGTTGTGCTTTGAATGAGGCCTTTATCTTCTGTGCTGTGATTTAGGTACACTTTAATTAGGTTTATCTGTCCCAGAGAAGTTTTGGGTTTTCTAGTTAAGTATAATCTAACTGTATACTCTTATTCTTCTTTAAAGTCCGTCACCTCAGGTATTTACATAGTTGGTTCACTGTAATGTAAATTCTCCTCAGATGATTCTGCATAGTCACAAAATGCAGGCGGGCACGTGGCTGTCCACGTGGCCACTCACGCTCCCCATCTGATGACAAAATTTACTTCACTCAGACCTGAGCGGACTCACAGAAATGGAAAATATAATTATGAAAATTGAACACATTTTAATTCTGTCATTCTGCAAGCTTTTTTAATAGCTATGTAATGTTTTTACAGCCTAATAAAACCCTTCATATTTATTTATCATTGGATGCATATATAGACTAACTGCAAAGTCAGCACTTAAAATCTCTACATGCTTTTTATTATTTTGATTTGGTAATTGAAATAATTAGGGAACATGTCACACCTGTTCTAAATACTTCAAGCATGTGAAAGATGTGTAACAATGCAAGAAATGTCTGCTTTCCTAAATTATTAACAAAATACTTTTGCTAAACCTTATGCATTTAAACTGAAAGTCTAGACTGGAGAGTCTAGTGTCTCACTATCCAAAGACTTAGGGATCTTACTATTTTAGAGGTTTACCAGAGAAAACCAGCTGGGAACCACAGGGCAACGTCCTTCAGAGACATTAATATCCCTTTTCCACCGACACAATGCTGGTTATCAATCTAGAACTAATGCCAGAAAGCTGGCACTGGCACAGCACCACAAATTGCCAGGCTAATGTCAGAGGAGATGCCGTAATAAATAGTTTGTGTCTGCCATGATTTTACTGCAACTTCTAATAATTGCAGCATAGTAACCTTTCAAATTGTCGGCTGTTTCTCAAAAGGCATCACCATAGAACAGGCTTATATTTGGTGGAAAAGGCATTTGTGAAAGTTTTGATTTAATCCCTCAAGGTTGAAATCTTTACTTCCGACTGTCCTGTCTGAGGACCACCTTTAAACATCTAAAGTTTAAGGTGTCTGGATGAATTCACAATCAAATGTTATAATGTTGAGAAGGTGAAAAAAAAGTAAAACCAAATGTATTTTTTAATTAATTCGTTGTTAGTAAATTTTATGTTTCCGATGTGATCTCTTCTACTCCAGGCAGAGCAAACGTCTCAGAAACGCAGCTGGCGTTTGCTTCTACTCTTACCAAAACGTGGACCCAGAGCCTTCAGCAGTTTCTGCTCAGCTCTTCAAGATACTGAACAGAAACACCTCTACGACCTGCTCATAAAATCACCAGAGAAAGATGGCAGAGAGACACACACAGATGTGAGTGTGTACTTGACATCAACCATACACATGTCGCACAGCAGCAGTATAAACAGCAGATTTAGTGCAGTTCTTAGACTGCTTTCTGCTCACAGAGTTTTCAGCCTGAGGAGGAGCCACAGGAGAAGGCAGGGCAGCTGGTTATGGAAAGAACAAAAAAGAAGAGAGAGGTGAGCTTGCCTATGATTATCGAAGGCAATGTCACTCTTGGCATTTTTGAAGTAGAAGACATCATTGCATCATTGAACGCCTTTCATGCCTCTTTAATAGATTTTTCTTTAATTATAAATGCTAAGATTATATAGAGTAGTATTTTGGGAATTGTAAGCTTCAGTAACATGACGTTTGGCAGGCATCTTCAGAAGACAGAGAGGAAATGTATGAGGTGAGCAGCACCTCATCATTCCCAGTCCAGGCATCAGATAGCTGGCCTGGCTCAGAGTCATCAGTCAGAGACTTACCCACAGTCAGGGCTGAGGACAGGAACAAACAGAGACTGAGGACAAAGAAACGAGGAGCAGATATGCAGACAGATGTGAGAATCACAAAATGCATCCATCTCATTATATATATCCAGATGGCCCACCTGAAGTAGAAAGGCAGGCAGGAGTTTCCCAAATATTTAATCTAGGACTGCAGATGTCATATTCCCACAAAAACAACAGCTGCTTCCACTGTATAGAACAAAATCCTTCATTATCTTTTTTGTACGGTCTGTCTTTAATAATTTGTGTATCATTTTAAATTTCAGAGGTCTACGGACTCTTCTCTTCTACTTCCAACTCAGGAGGAAATTGCAGCCAAGAGAGCAAGGACACATGGTGAGCGGTGCTGCAGAGCGTCTATGCGTTCATTTCAAAATGAGTTTCAGTGTGTGTAATGTTGTTGTCAGTCTTGTTTCCCTGGAGACATGAAGTTGTTTCTCAACAAAAGGCTTTATGTGTTGTTCATTTTTAAGACAATTTAATATATATGTCACAAAAAAAACCATTTTGTAGCCACTGACCACTTTAGGCCTTTAGTCTCCTGTTATTCTGTTGATTATTTGAACTGTTATAAACACACATCATAGAGAAAAGTGTAGAAATGTTGTTTTTCTAGCAGGTACCTACTGTCTCTACCTGCAGGCACCACACCCCAAGAATGACTCATTGACAACATGATACTCTACTGTTAGACAACTCCATTCAGTGATGAAGACTAAGAATAGTTCAGTTTGTATTAGTTTGTGATTGTTTGTGTGTATGTGCTGCAGAATCCATGGAGTTTAGTCTGGATGCTGACAGTCCCATCAACAGTCCGGTCCTACCCTGCACACCTGACTTTTACCTCTCCCGCTGCCAGCAGGTGCGATTTTGTTTTCCCATCAGCGGGTCAGTTGAGCCCATGCAAAGGTGCTCAGTTTTGTTTGGATTTACTGCGACCGCCTAAAAATGCATGTCTTCAGCATTTAGCTATGTTTATGTAACAAGCATAAAAATTGCAAATTTAATCCTTGGGTTTTGTCACTTTGTTAAAGTTTTTTGTTTTAAACAGATTAAAACAAAAAACCTTATTGTGTATGAATTTTCTTATATAGGTCATTCCATTCTCATTCAGTCTTACAGGTTGAGTTCATCGCCTCGTGGTTTTGGCTTGGTGATCAGTAATGTGACCTTTGACCCTTGTGCTGCCCCTGACCTTGACCCTAGAAAAGGCGGCGAGGTGGATGATGAGGTCCTCAGGAAGGTTTTTACAGAGCTGGATTACATTGTTGCTGTGCACAGAGACCTCACTGCTCAGGTAAAATGATGGATTTTGCAGGATGTTGGAAATGTGACACTTTTATCTTATTTATTGATAAACCTAAAGAAAGGACGTTTGGGCCAAACAAAAGAAGATGTTAGATCCTCAGCAACCTCTTCACCTGACACAGTTTGGAGAAAGTCACTTGTTGAAATTTTTAAGTTAAGAAAGACTGGGGATATGGTGTAGACAGGTTTTTTTAATGTAGGATTTGTTCTGGTTAGCCCACTTTCACTGCTGTCTGAGGAAGGTGGGAGGTTTGTCACAAAGTAAACACACTTCACGTTTAATTAATTTAAGTCCAGATGCACATATCCTGCCTTGAACCTGATTGTTTACTGCACATCATGGTCTAATGAATCCATTGCTAGTGAGGGGGTGTCATCCTGCACACTTTAAGTCAGACCCTAAGTTGAGTGTTTCCATTAGTGAGAATGAAAATGTTTGAATACAGCTTCTATGAAATTTGGACTGAAAGATTGTTGCGTTTGTGTTAACGCTGACTTTGACCACATATGCTGATGCTTGTTCTTGTTCGTATTCTTGTGTAGGGTATGAGGACCTGCATTGAGAACTTTTCCAGACGGCCAGAGCACCGGACAGTGGACAGCTGTGTGGTGTGTCTGCTCTCCCACGGAGTGGAAGGGGCAGTGTACGGTACAGATGGCAAACTCCTCCAGGTCAGTTTGTCTGACACTTTACTGTGTAGATGTATGGTATGTCATTCAATAACAAAGATTCAACTGCTTTTTTCTGACATTTAATGCTAATTGTGTTTAACTTGGTCAATTTCAGTTGGACTGGGTGTTTGAGGCCTTTGACAATGCACACTGTCCACTTCTACAAAACAAACCAAAGATGTTTTTCATCCAGGCCTGCAGAGGAGGTAAGATGAATGAGATTGTGCAGCACAGCAATAAAAAAGAATTATACGGTAAACATGTTCTGGGGACTGCACTGTCCACAGTTCTGAGAAACTACCTGGGTAAAATCTCTTAGAGCCGTGCAGCATTATGAAATAGTGGTACCAATCTTCCCCTTCACATGGCCAGATGTTGTCTGCTGTCATTGTCATGCCCACTGAGAGAATCACAGTGGGTGGCAGTTTCAGAATCGCCCATTTACTCTACAGTTCCAGCTGTGGATTGTGCCAAAATCTCAGTTTTGTGTCAGTTTTCATCTTCTTTATAATATTTTGATGAAACTTCAAACAAATTCAGCACAATAAAAATAAAATGAATCTGTGGCTTAACAAGCTCCAAGTCAGTTGTTCTGTCTCTGTGACGGAGGTTATGGCCTGACTGCACACCCAGTGATGCTCATGACAGATCCTTAGACCCCTCAGGAGCAAACCTAATTACTTCCCACACTCCCTCGCTGCACACAGAGCCCAACACAGGTGTGCTGCTGAAAGGCTATTAGATGTGCTTAGCAGCTCTGGAAATAGCTTCAGTGAAATTCAGATATTGCTTATTTAGAGTGTTCATGGATACATTGGTATACTGCCAGTTTTTCTTAATAAGTAAGAAAAATAAGTAAGTGTTGTTTGCAACACAGTGGTTAACACTGTGAGGTCACTGCAAGAGGGTCCTTGTTTTGTGGAATATACATGTTCTCTGTGTGCCTGCATGGTTTTCCCTCCAAGTAACCCAGGATCCTCCACCAGTCTAGGGCATGCACGTTAGTGGAATTTGTGATTCCCAGTTGGCCGCCGGTGTGAATGTCTCTGTGATAGCCTGGAGACCTGTCCAGGGTGTATGCCACTCCTCACTCAATGTTAGCCGGGATAGGATTTAGCTCTCCTGTGACCCTGAGTCCTTTAAACGGTTAAAGAAATGGATGGATGGATAGCTAAAGGCTTCAAAGTGCCTGCGGCGTAGTGCTGTGTGAATGTGGCTTGTGGTGTAGAGTGCTTTGGGGGCAGTCAGGTGGACTAGAAAAGTGCTATGTAAATTTCAGTGCAAGATTTCTTCGTTTTCTGCCGTTCAGAAGTTTAGAAAAACATTTCAACCAGGGCTCATGCTAAATGCCAGTGATAGCTTCGCTTTCAGACTTTTTCCAGAATTCATTTGGAATAATACTTGAGTTTATCAAAGAGCTGCAGGAAACCCATTGAGTTCAAGCTGTTTAGCTTTTTTAAGACTGGGGCAACAGCTTGAGAAGCATGCTAACTGAGCAGGCACAGCTTCATTGCTCCATCTATGTCTGCTCAGGTGGTGTTACAGTGCAGCGTTGAATCACACATGCATTTTTTAATCTTTCAGTTTTAATCTCTTCTGCTTTGGTTTGTTTTCACTGGCCTATAGTGTCAATAAAATGCTTTGCCCCTTTGGTGGACAGTTGCATTCATTATTAAAGAATATTTGAGACAAATGACTAAAAACTGCAGTAATCCAACCCAGTTATTGCAATAATATTGCTGCTAGATCTTTTTGGGCCTAATTGAAACTTACTTGTCTTCCAGAGGAGATGGACTGTGGCGTGGAGCAGATAGACGGGCCAAAGAGGACGTGCTCACCAAGCTGTGAACAGCGGGATGCTGGCAGGGAGGGACAGGGGGATGCAGACTCCAGACAGAGGGGGGACACAGGAAGACCCAGGATTAAACTTCCCCAGCGGTCGGACATGATCTGTGGCTTTGCGTCTCTCAAAGGTCAGAGAATTTGTAAGTTTATCTAATTTGTTATTCTGGGGTGGGTTTATATATGATATTTTATTCATTAACTGAAACACTGGTGTAAGAGGAAAACTAATGAGGCCATCGGGATCAGCAGTAATGGTTTTGTAATTCTTCTTTTTTAAATTATCTTTGGCCCTAATCATTATTTCTGCTTTTTGTGCAGTGCAATTAAAATTTCTGCTTGAGAGGGGTTTTTTTGTGCACAAGCGAATCAAAAGTGGATCTGAAATTGATTCTTATTATGTAAAGCTTTATTATGTAAAGCTCTACCAGACAACACCTTCGCTCTGTCTTTCTGTGTCTCATCTTGATGTATTACACTTCTGCTGTTTGATCTTTTCCTCCTCAAGGCACAGCAGCCATGCGAAACACTAAGAGAGGATCCTGGTTTATCCAGGAACTCAACTCAGCACTCCGCCTCCACGCCAGAGACACCCACCTTGCGGACATATTGGTGCAGGTAAACATGTTTTTTCAGACTGCAGTTGCAGATTACAAACTGCTATTTTGATATATAATACATTTTTGAAACCAACATGTCTTTTTTTTTCTTTTTCTCCCAGGTGAACAGTCGTATTAAGGAGAGGGAGGGCTACGCCCCAGGTACTGCCCACCACCGCTGCAAAGAAATGTCAGAGTTCACCAGCTCATTGTGCAAAGACCTCTACTTTTTCCCCAAACACCAGCCCCAGTATTAATATGCACATTAACACACACAGATCATTCCTTGTATTGAAGCCTGGAGTAAGGGCATCACAGCTGTTTATTGCACACCACACACTCACACATTCCCCCCTGTTACAACTTGACATCCAAATGTCTAGTGGTTTTAATTTGTCCATTCAAACCACTAGACATTCACAAGCACACACACATATACACAAATCCTGGAAAGAAAAAAGGAGCGAGCTTCTGTTAATCTACATGTACATGGAAATGGGCAACCTATTGGCATACAGTGTGCTCATGTATATATTTGTGTGTCTGTGTCTATGCCAGTTAGAGGGTTTAGATGTTAATCCTTTGCAGTCAAACTGCACAGCTACTTTGAGCTTTCACAAACCTCTTTTTAAAATGTATTTTGTACACAGATCTATTTTTGTGGCTTTATTTTGTATGGAATTCTTTTTATAAGGATTGTAAGGCCCATTCTTATATTTGTACATAATGTATGTTAAATGTTATGAACATTTCTTGTTATTAACGTAGTGACAGGCAGGGGGCAGCGCAGCAAAATGCATTTCAGCATCTCGATTTCATCAATATTAACATCTCCTTCTGTTGAAGAAGAGCTTTATTGTCATGGCAGCCATGGTTACAGACAGCTATGTTTAAAATTAAACAATAGAGTTTTTGAACTATTAAATTAGAATATATGATTTTTTTTTTCCTCACATAGTTTGCCTTACGAAAAGAACAACACCTACAGGGCAGCTTCAGTATGAAGTTTATCTTCTCACTTTAAATTGACATTTACTGATATTTAGTAAATTTCTCTGTCAGGGTGGTGGAGTGCAGTCTGGTGCTACATGTAGGGTCACTTACAGACAGTATGAACTCTGACCTTTACACATTTTACTTGTAGTGTTTTTTCCTGCATAGGAGCTGCATATTTAGAAAGTCTCGCCATTGTATTTTACTATAATCGATGCACAACACATAAAAAAGTGTCTTCCATTTAAAAAAAAAGCCTGTGCCAGCTGAGGATGATGTGTTGGATAAGTTTATGACCATGGTGCTGCTTTCATAGCATATTATAAGTCTCTGGCACGCCTCCAAACAAAGTATTTCTGAAAGCTGCTCCAGAATTTATGGTTCCCAGAAAGAAAAGAAAACTGACCAGGCAAAGTATGTTTTAGTTACAGCAGTGTTGCAGTGAGGGGCACAGTGGTTGAAACAGTATTGATTGTTAACTATCAGTAAAGGGATGATTTTAAAGATCCTGTGTATGAGGCGGTCTTAGCAGAGTTTACCCTGGTCTGAAGCGTGCTCACTCCACTTATGTTTTAGTTTTAATAATTAAGGAACATAACTTAAGAGAGGAAAAGATTGGACTGTTATAAGAGGATAGTTTTCCTGTAGAATGAGACGTTTTGCTGCCAAACTCTGCTGAAGTGCTTTGTAGGGTGATGTGATGTAGGGTGGGGAGGGGGCAGGAGAGACTTCAATATTAATTACTGCCAAATGTTGAGTATAATAAAAGACTGTGGGTTTTAAACAATAAAAAATGTCTGTGTTTGTTCTTAAAGCTGTGTTTGTAATTGCATTTTCTGCAACGACAGCTTTTATGCACAGGTTTAGATCACGTTGCATCCGTAAAGTCAAGGCCCTCTGCTCAAATGTACACTGTTGCCGCTCCTGTGCATGCTCCGCTCCATTTGATCCTCCTTGTTGCTGTGTTTGTGTGTGTTGTTCCCGGCGTTCAGCTTGTCCCCCTCCGTTCTCAGGTATAGTATAACTGGCTCCCCACTATTCCGCTGTGCTCAGGTCGTGCTGCGACCGGGACAACGTACGCATCTCTCACACTGCCCGCCACCCACTGATAATGTTCTTAGTGTATCAGATAGAGCCCCCCGGGCCAGCTGTCCACAATCATTCTCGTTTGACATACACGCACACGCCGGTGGTCTGTGTAACACATTTCTCCCTGGCCTCCGGTATAGCTGTGAGATCAGGCTGTTATGCATTAGCGTGTGGGCCACAAAGCAGGGCTGGGTTAGGGGGGGATCTGCCTGTGCTTTTGTGGTTGTCATAATAGCTGCTGGTGTCAACGGGTTAGGAGGAGGAACCAGAGGAGAAACCCGCCAGTGAACTAGAGATGTTTAATTTAAAGTTGCTTGAATGGGATGTTGGCTGAGCACACCAAAGGCCCGATGTAAAGCACAAATTCACCTCCTCGCCTATCCTCTTGGTACCTGGATCCTGTGCAGAGCTGATCAGTATGAGCTGAGCTCTTGCTATTGGGGGTGTGTCTAGGGGTGATTTTTTTTTCTTTCCCCCTCCTTCTAAGAGAGGACTGCCATAGCATGTGAGTGTTACGGGGATTGCCTTGCGGCATTGGCTGAATAGGTGCGGACTGTCATAGGGGTGTCATGTGCACCTTCCTGCTCACGTTGCAGGGGCAGCCCTATGTTGGGGCGGGGGGGGGACCCTTCCAACTACCACCCCTCTCAACACTCCTGTCCAAACAAGAACAGGCCATCCAAACACACACACCTAATGGCCGTCTGGCAGGGAGGGTGCTGCTTAGGGCAACAAGTTGCGTGTGTGTGTTATTAGGTGTCTGCAGTTCTAATAAAGGAAAGCAGTGTGTCCTTCACTGCCTCATCAGATGGCTTTGCTCTGCTTTGTCTGCCTTTCTGATTTCTGTCTATGTGTCTGTCGGTGTTGCGGTGGAGCTGGATGGCTCTTAGACTGTGGGTCATCTGGAGAAAGGCGCTTTCGGGATGGACCTCACCTGTACTTATGGACTATCTCTATGCAATGAGTGTGTTTGAGACTGAGAAACTTTAGATGTTTTTGTGGTGTTTTTGACCTGGTGTGAAGTGGGTATACAATAAGGCAGCGTGTGTGTGTGTTTGTGTTTGTGTATGTGTATGTGTGTGTGACATTGCTGTTGCCCACGCCATTAGAAATGCTGGGGTGTCCAGCGAGATTATTTTTGGATCAGTGACAGCGTGTCAATGGCTGCAGATGCATCGCAAAGGAAGGCTCTGAGCTACCAACAGACCCTGGTAGGTCTTTCCCAATCTTCCTTTACTTGCCTGCCTGTATGCTGTCCTATCTTTAACTTCCAAAGGTTTTCCCTCGTTTCTCTTGTTCTGCCATCACACCTGCTTCTCTCTCATCTTTCCATCAATTCACCTGTCACTTCCTCTCTTCAAACCTTTTTTTTTAACCGTTCTTCATTCTTAATGATTTTTTTTTTTTGGTCTAGCCTTCATTACTTCTCTCCTACGTCTACTTTTTCTACCCATCATGCTTCTCTGCTCCATCATACAAAGTCCTCCTCGTGCTCTCCTACTAAATCAATAATCTTCATCTCCGTTCTCGTCCTCCCCCCACCCACCCCAACTCTGTCTTTTCTTCTCGAACAAGATTTATTCAACTTCATGTCAACTTTATTTCTGCAGCTCGGATAGACACGAACAGTCTGTACAATTTCTCACCGCCCACGCCTCAACCAGCTGAGTGAAGGCGATAAATGGAAAGTCATCCCTGGGAAAATGGAAAAAACCCTCGATCGTTTACATTTCTTTTGCGACTCATGTGCATCTTCTTTCTGATGCCTTGTAAAGTCATTGCTGTTTACATGTGGCGGTGGATATAAATACCTATATACAGGAAACCCGAGCAGACAGGTTAGATGTACGTGGTGAGATGAAGTCATGTCACTTTATCCTCCAGTTCATCTGTTTAAATGCTTATCCAGAATGATAGTCATTCCTCCCAGGAGCATCTCGAGATGTCTGGTGACATTTAGCCACTATTGACTCTTGTTTTTTTTTAGCATTTTTATTCTCTTCTCTGCTGTGGTCATAGATTACTAACAGCTTCAGCATGCTCTTTTCTGCAGAGCTGATTGTGAGTTTGAGACAAGACAATGAGCAATTGAGGCTGGAGCAGCTGGGCTGTGTATATTCATGTAACTGATCAAGTGCGGAGGAGCAACAGCAGTGTGTCAGTCCATCCTTCTGCTCGTCTTCCTCTTTGCCTTTGAGAAGATGGACGATTGTCCAGAGCAAATCCCAAATCCCTGGTCCTCCTTCAGTCCCTTGGTGCTGCACAAGTCAGATATAAATAAGACAATTAATTAAATCACGCTGTTTACAAGCTTAATGTCTCTGTGAAGTCACACATCTCTCAGGTGTGAAAGCTGTGTCTGTGTGAGAGGAAATTAGAGCCTTGAAGGATCAGAGGATTTTATGTGCAGAGCTGTTAATAGATCGTCCTGATATAATTTGTTTATTGATCAGGAGAACTCTCCTGTGGTTAGTTTGGCTGGTTCACAGATTCACACCGGTGCCTTAAATTGAAGATGACTGTCTGTTTTTAGTGCTTGCAGTAAGTGTTGATGTTACGCCTGAGATTTGCTTTTAGATCACATATAACTGTTATTTCAACTTAATTCACAACAAGCCTTTCAATGATGTTCAAACAGCACTCGAGGGTCAGTTTTTGCTTTAGAGGATTGTGTGATGAATGAAGCCGTATTACAAAAAAAAGTAACTTTGCCCTCAGAAGGTTAATGTTTAGTTTTCATTCACTTACATGATTTGGTTCTTCACAAATTACACAAACTAGGTGACGAAAAATTTTAGTGGCACCAGTCGACTGATTTATACATTTTCATACCAAGCAAAAGTTTTCTGCTTTAATTCTAGGAAGAATATCTGTTGATGTTTCTCATGTGACCTCATGTGCAGATTACTCTCGAGCTGGTTGCCCTGGAAAAATGTGTTTTCCCCAACTGGTTGGCAGTGGTTTCTGGAGGTTCCTGGCACAAAAGTGTGCGGACTGACCAGAGCTTTTAGGAATAAAAGCAATTTTAAGCTGCTTCCTTATTCGCAATGATTCGCCGATACAGTTAGCACCAAATTTTTAATTTGGCAGATTTTTACGCCAAATGCATTTTCTTAAACCAAAAGGATTTGGGACTGAACCAGGGACCCTTCTGTGAATGTGGAAACCACTAACCTATGGGTTTTCTGTTAAATTGCTTAATAATCTCAGCTAAAAAATCTTTTTTAAAAAGGCAGTGAAGAGATCATGAGGATGTCTGGAAAGAAATGCTGTCCACCCTTCAATTTGGCCTCGGGCATGTCTTTATCCACACCTCATCAGGTGTAGTCAACAGTTTAGCCCAGGCAACACCAAAAGACTTGCACTGTCAGTCCAATGAGGGTAGAGAATATGGAGAAGTTTAAAAATACCAATATAATAATTAGAAAAGTTCAACTTTAGACAAAAGCTAATAAAAGATTTGAATTCATTTTGTTTCTTTTTTGTTTATCTGGTTTTCTGTGATATTTAATGACATTTAAGTGATGGATCTTTAAATTATCCACCCACAAAGATTAATGCTCACTGGCCTTGCAGAGTGGTGTTTATTCATTTAAAATCACACAACTGTTGGTGACTCTTCACTTTCCCAAAGAGGAAGCTCCCTCTGTGGACTCTTGTCACACTGACAGACGTTTCCACAGTGACAAGAGCAAATCGCTGCTTGTGAAGATGTACACACACACACACACACACACACACACACACACACACACACACACACACACACACACACACACAC
>NW_024582441.1:779079-782789 GCF_018398535.1 Haplochromis burtoni
TGTGTGTAACAGTTGATGTGATGGATGAGGTTAAAAGCGAGGTTGTGTGAGGAGACGAGTCTCAATCTGTGAGAATGTCAACAGCAGTGAAATAGATCCCATAAGTCTCAAATGTTACAGGCTACTAAAAGGGATAACGTTCACCTGCCAAATGTCCCGTGGGCTGGAATGACTGCAATGTAGACGATTAAGCCATTAAATTTCATACGATAATGCGGACACGTTTTTTCAATTACAGGGGTAGTTCTAATGTAATAATTAAACAGTTGGATGTTACTTCCATAGCATAAAGGTGAAATGTCACATTGCTAAATAGTGTCAATAGCTTGTTATTGTTTTGTGTAAAGGTTAAAGCCTTCCATCTGTCTGTTCAACAAGCCTCCTGGGAGAGATGGCCCGAAAGAGAGGCAAACAGCGTCAGAGAGAGAGGCAGAGGGAGAACTGGGGAGAAGTGTGTCAGTGAACGTTGGATCACACTGCTGCTAAATTTATCGACGAGTAAGGTTTCACCTCAGGGGTGGGGGGGTTGGATGGACGTGGACAAGGGTTGGTGAACGGGAAAGTTTGAGGGTGAAGAGTGAGGCAGAAAGGTGAAAGGTCTCCAAAGAGTCCAGATGCAGGAGAGACCGCTTGGAAAAATAGACAAAAAAGTAACTTTTTGTGTCTCTGAAATTCATAAATGCAGATTTCTGATCTGTAATGGTACCTTTATGGGTGTGTGAAAGTGGAAAATCATAAAACATTGTGTTGCTTATGGAGAGTGGAGCCAAAATCACAAGAAATAGAACATTTAATACTGCTGGTGACTGAAAATATGAAAGCTTGTTACCACCACTGGATTGTTTAAATTTTTTTTTTTAATGTTGAAATTTTACTACAACCTTGAGTTAATTACTCTGAATTTCAAGATGCATAACTTGAGCTTTTCAGATAAACCCAAAAACAAACTTCCATAAAATGGACTTGTGGGAATTTGGTACTTAAACGCTTTCTGTCTAATAAATGAATACATTTCTATTAATATAATCAGTTTTAAAAGAAACCCATTGTACTTTTTTCCAACTTTGTATTTTTAATTTCAGATTCAGGGTAGCTTTGCATAATTCAATCCCAATAAGCCTTGATTAACTCATACCGGACTTTGATGTCGCTCCAGTGTTCAACTATTGTCTGAAATACGCTGTTTTAGCCCCTTTTACTCCTCTGTTTAAGGGATTTTATGGAAATCCACTCTACTTCATAGCCAAGAGTAGAAAATAACCCCTGAAACCAAGCTTTTTGAATATTTTGAACTCTGACCCTTTGGTTCACAGTGATTGCTTGGACATATGTTGATCTGACAACAGGAAACTTCAGCCATATATGAACATCTGCAAAAAAAACCTCATTACAGGTCCCCTTTAAAAATCACAAATGTAGATTTGTTAGACTGCCCAGAAGAGAACAAATGTAAACAAATAATAAATGTTAAACAATGAATCAAACTGATATCAAAGGGGGCGGGATTAAGGATTTAAGCCACAGTCAGACTATGTCAAAGTGTCAGTCCACCACGTCTCTTCTTTCCACTAATTTCCTCTCTAATAAGGAATAAAATACCCAAAATACTGAGTGACACCTGAAATATCTACATCAGGAAAAAGAAGGCCATCCATTACACTCACAGCGGCTTAATATTTTTTCAGACTGATGTGCATTAGTTCTCTATTAAAAATCTGCTTTCATCTGTCTTTTTTTGGGACATGCTTGTGCAAAGAAGAGTGGTTGGATTCTGTCTTCTAGTACACATGAAGTGAAATATTTCTTACAAACAGGTAAAATAATAACTACTAATAAAAGTGCAGGGCTAACTGTAGTTGCTGGTGATGATAGGAGATCCTATACTACCACAGTTCAAGTTAAATACAACCCGACAGCCCTCCAAACGGACTGACATTTCTTGTTTTTGCCAGATCTCAAGAACATTACAAACTGCTTCCTGCTGGGATCATAAATCATCAGCTCCCCAAAATAGAAGCCGACTGATATCCACAGCTTATCGCGGCTATACTGGCATCACAGTTCATATCTGTGCAATATGTGTACAAAAACGCGTATGCTTCTCCAAACAGAAGAGAAAAGAAAACCATAACTTGGGGTAATTTAGATAGTGTGTTTCCAAAGGCATTGTTTACGATACTATCAGCACCTTCTACATCACATGTGGCAGAACATGCATCACAGCAGCACATATGCAACAAAGTCAAGAGGTGTCTTCACAGTAAGCTATTAACTAATCTGTGAAGTGCATTGCTGGAGTAAACACATAAACACAAACTAATCCAGAATAACAATTATAGAGTTTATAAATCCATAAAATCGCCACGTCAAACTCAAAACTCCCAAATCAGACTGCCTCTTCCCCAAATGGCACATAAACCACGTGAGAATTGCTGGGTCAGAACAGAACACCAGACTGACCCATTTTAAGTACCACAGTTGGGAAAACAGAAGCTGAGGTCATCAACTTAAACCAAAGAAATCGCTTTGAGTTTGTAATGAAAATTTTATAGAAGATTAAAATGTTTTATAGGCTGTATTTTATAATTAAAGGAAGCTAATTTGTGCTTTTACAGTAAGGTTTACTGTGTGTAAAGTCTCACATCATGTTTTTATGTAACTTAAGCATTAATTAATGGCACCAAAAAAGGCTTCTGTGTACAGAAACAGAGGAATAAAAACATGATATGGCACATTGTACCGGGGCTCAGCCAGGCTTTAGTGAAGCATGCCATTCATGCTGAAGGCACTTGAAGAGCAGTGCAGCATTATCCATACACAATGTTAATATATTTATGGTCCTCTCTCAGTCAGCAGGTATTATTTTCATGCCTTGAGCTTGCATCCTGCCTGCTGGGTATCATTTATGATCTTGCTGCTGGAATCTGCCAGATTGGCTGCATGACTGGGAATCTACCCTGCTGAATTAAGAGCTGCTGACAATTTATTGTCAAGCTTCAAGTGTCTGTATTAACCTCTGTTGCTTTCCCTTTTTAGTGTGTGTGTGTGTGTGTGCGCACACTCACCTAAGAGTCACTACACTCTTTCACTGTATGGAAGCAGGTAGCAGGTACGTGTCCCTCACACTGGCAAAGACAGGGAAGGACAGTTGTAAGACAGATATTCAGAGAAGGCATTACTGAGTGTTGGACACAAGCAAGACAGTGAGCAGGAGGAAGAGCTGAGAAGATGAGGGAGCGCATCAATACTTTTCAGACAGGTCTGAATATCGATCAGTTTCTGGTAAGGCTTACTATTTCCTCCCTAAATAGTGAACTGCTTTTGCAAGATGAAATGCATGTATGCAAAAGTAATTGAATTCTAGCTTCCGTTTTCTTTTCGCCGACTTTAAATTTCATGTTGTGCCTTTAATTATTGAACATGAACCAGGTTTAGATAGGATTTAATGGCCTCACTGGTTTGATTTTTCTGAATTTCTTGGTGGTAACATGAAGTGTGGTCTCGCATGTAAGACACAGTTTGTTTTTTTGTTTTTTGGCTGCCTCGATTTGCCTTAATTAGAAAATGACAGCTTGAACAGTGTTTGGATGAGGCATGGAATTGTTATTGTGCTGGCTAATTAGTGTATGCATATGGAGACACTCGTGGAAGTGTGTGTGATAGCTGGGATTTGTGTGTGTGTGTGTGTGTGTGTGTGTGTGTGTGTGTGT
>NW_024582441.1:782970-836780 GCF_018398535.1 Haplochromis burtoni
CACACACACACACACACACACACACACACACACACACACACACTTAATAAACACACATAATGTTCATTTAAGACACAAACACAGACTCTGTGCGCTGAGAAACCTGCACAAACACACACAGATATTTATGAATATGCAGTGCTCCCTCACAAGGGACACAGGAATATGCTTGTATTTTTTAATTAACTCTCAATGTCACGCTGCCCTTCAACCTCTGCATCTATCAGCAGCTCTCACTGTGACTGAGCCTCTCTCTCTCCATGTCTCTCTCTCTCTCTTTCTCTCTGCAAACCTGTTTGTTTTGTTTACACTTGAAGCTTCTTTTATTTTACAATATTTAATATCTTGTTCAAGCCAACTCGTACAGAACAGATCCATGAACAAATTAAAAGCTCGCGACTGCTCATCGGCGTAATTTGAATACAGGCTTTTAGTCTTAACAAACCCGAGGGAGTGATGTTTTACATTTTTCCGATTTCCTTCATCCCGTGAGACTTGCAGTAAGAACAACAGTAGAAGCTCGGGTTCTTGCGAGAAATTAATAACGAGATGTGTCAGGACCGTACAGTAACGCCTGGCTACGTCCGTGTGTCCGCGGAGATTAACGTGAAAAAAACAAGGAGAGCTACGCAGGAATCTCATGGAGAGTCAACAAGTGTGGGAAAAGGAGGAAGAGGAGTTTGGAGAGGTGGGGATGTGTCCTTGTGTTCTTGACTTGGAGTGGGAAGGTCATTCCACATTTGGGAGCCAAACAATGGCAACAGAAAATGTGCAAAAAGTATGTGAAAGTTGGACAAACTGTGGTTACTGATGATGATTGATTGTGAGATTCGGTGTGTAATGAACATGCAAGGTTACGTGAAACAGTGTAAACATAAGGCTGAGGGATGAAAACAGCAAAGTCACCTGACATTAATAAATCGCGGCTTTCAGTGTCTTTCTCACGCTGTCAGTCGGCATTGTTGTCTTGCTGAGACGTGCTTGCTCTCACCTTTTATTTGTCTTTATGTCTCACCATTTCACAGTCAGGTGACTTTCTGACAATGCAGGAGCTGCGGCTCAGTTTGTGACAGAAATATTAAAAGCCCAAAGTGACATCGTGAATTTCTCTTTATTAATAGTCCAAAAATGCCCAAATATGACATTTTTGAATAAACTTTTCACACTTGTTGAATTTGTTTTTGATTGTGACGTGAAGACAAACGCAAAAACCCCAAACTAAGATAAAACACAAAGATAAAGAGATTGAAACAACAAAGATTTTAGACTTTTTGAGATTTTGAGCAAGCAAACAAGTAAAACTCAGCAGAAGAAGGAGGTGCATCCACTGCACTATGTAGATGATATAAAACGTAATTAATTAATTAAATAATTAATAGCAGCAATCACTGATTTATCCCTTTGATCGATCTGTTGATCTTGAATGAGAGGTCAGAGGTCAAACGTGACACGATATTTTAAATCCTTACACAGTACTTTCTATATGTTGACAGTAAACACCACACTTTTAAGATTTTTGACCAATAAATCCTCAAGTTGACCTTGAAGACTTTGGTGAATGTAAGCCAAATGTTAATGGATCCCCTCTGCACCCCTACAAAGTTTTATCAGAATTCATTAAACTCTTTTTGAGCTCTCGTGTTTACAGGCAGAATGACACACACACACATACAAACGTTGCCAGAAACACAACCTCTTTAGTGAAAGTGATAAGACCAGTAAAATTATACTTAAGTGGGATTTGGCTGAGTAATAATTCCAGTTAATTAAAAATAATTACTTTAAAACAAGAAGAATATGTTAAGATATTTACTTTTAAAGATTATATTTACACAACATGAGATTTGTAATTCGTTTGAGGTTCACAGAGTGGTAGTGAAAAAAAAATCTTATCAGACATCTGAAGGTCACTCGGCTCATTTTGAGGCTCCATCAGCAGCTTCAAGGCAACCTGGATCTCATTTGAACTGAGGGAAAGTGTAGAATAAAAAATGTCTAATTATGTTAAATGGGTCCCAGGCTCAATCTGGGAGTGGGTTGGGTATTATCTTTTAAACAATGGTCATGATCTGTCAGCCGTGTTCATACGCAACACACCTATTCAACAAGGATAGACACTAGGAAGAAGAAGCTTGAAAGACATCATCAACTGTGCTGCAGTTATTTTTCTCTTTTCCTTGAGGCAGGGCATGGGAGGTCACATTTTTTCCTCTCTCTCTATGAACAGTGCACAGGTTTCTGTTGTTTCTGTCCCTGGTTTTGATGGTGTCTGGTGCCAGCGGCTGTTTGATGATGTTGATGGATTAGGGCTTTGGTGCTAATGTGTAGTGCAGTGGTGAATTTGCGTGCAGTGCGGGACACGGAGACAGAACAGAGACAGAGCTGCTGCAGCATCATGCAACAGACAGGTGATGAGAACCAGGTAAAGACATGAGGACCGAAGGCTGTAGCTCGTCAGAGGTTGATTCTTTTTTCTGTTTTCTCTGCCATGACTTAATTACACAGCCCTCTGCTGTCTTTCTCTAATCTTCAAAATTCACTATGGATCATATGCATGCACTGAATTTGAATCTCTATTTCTTTTCGTAGCTCTTTTTTCCAACATATAAAATCAAGAAACCTGTATTGTAAAACCATATTGTTAAATATTTGCTGTTTTTTTAATAAACGTATGAAAATACGGCTTGTTTACCTGCCCTGTTCTTCCATACAGCGGAAGATGACAGAGGTCACTGTTATTTGTGTGATACATTTGCAGGCGGTGAAATTAGAAAGTAATCAGCAGTGACCTCTGTGATCTTTTGCTAGACTGAAGAACTGTAAAAGTATGTGAGTCCTTGTTGCCTTTAAAGCAGCAAAATGTGAAGGTAAACTGGTTTGCCCCGAAATCAAAACATGTTTTTTCACATTAGAACATTTTTATTCGTTTGTAGTGCAGACAAAAAACAATCACAAACAGCTCACTGACGGATTCATTCCTCATTTTTAAGGTTGTAGACAAAGAAAGGAAAATAAGATATGTCAGTGTCATGAGTGGAGACCGTTTTATCTTTACTTGCAGCAGAAAATTCTTCAGTACGATATCTTTTTAGCACAGCTCTATTTTCTTGTCATATGTTTTATTTCTTTTACTTAATCCCCTTACCTAGGTTGTTTCCATCGTCAGAATAACAAAACTCTAACAAACATGGAGGGTTTTTTTCTTTGCTAATTATTTATTGAGTAAATTTGAACAAATTTATAAACAATAATCTAACATTTCATAATATATTATCTTAGTGCATAAAATAGTCCCTCACTATGTTCATCCATTGTTCACAACTTGGACAGACATTTGTGTGAAATTAAATTAAATTCTGTATTTAAAAAAGTGATAGGAAAAGATCCTCCTATGTGCTTATACATAGACTCGCTGGCCACTTCATTAGATACACCTTGCTAGTACTGGTTGGACACCTTTTTGCCTTCAGAAACGCTTTAATTATTCATTTCAGACACAGATTCAAGTGTTGGAAACATTCCTTCCTTGACATGAGAGCAACACACTAGCTGCAGATTTATTGGCTGCACATCCATGATGTGAATCTCTAATTCCACCACATCCCTAAGGTGCTCTATTGGACTGACTTCTGGTGACTGTGGAGGCCTTTGAGTTCACTGTGGACTACAGTGAACTCAACATCAGGCTCAAGAAATCAGTTTGAGATGATTTTAGCTTTGTGCTTTGTTTTGCTAGAAGCAGCCATTAGAAGACATTCAGGTAGGCTAGAACATTTAAATTGTTAAAGAAGCCAAAATGTGCCAAGAAAGGATCCCCCAGACCATTACACCATCACCAGCACCTGAAGGTGTTGAAAATTCTGACCAAATTCTGACCCCACCATCGCCAAAGTGTTTCCTCTGTTGTCCAGTTATGATGAACCCGTACTGTAGCCTCCTTTTTTTGTTCTGACAGCAGTGACACATTTTGATTCAAAGGCTTCATGACTCAGATGGTCTAACAGTTCAGACTCTTGATCATACCTGAAGGATAGAGAGTTTTATGTTTCCTTAAGAGTCTGTCCTCAGTTCATTACTCTTTAAAATTTACATTTTCCCAGTTGGTACTGTCATAACAAATCATAATATATCCTACCACTCTTATGCAGATGATATACAGTTGTACCTATCAGTTTCCTCTGAAGATCTGACCTCTGTTTATTAGCTAATGAGCTGCATTAATGACATCAACTGCTGGTTGTCTCGGAACTTTTTAGAACTGAACAGAGACAAGACAGAAATATTGTTGTTGGTCCAAAAAGTCAGAGACTGACAGTCAGTTTGATCTTAGATGGTAATCTCATGTGTTCACAAAGCTCCTCCGCACACTCCACCTCTCTGGTTTTCTTCTTTAGCTGAGAGTGCTTTCAGTTCCTGTAGTCCTGTTCCAAGCTTTCTGCTGACCTGAGATCAGTTACATCTGTGCCAACATTCAAAAAACAGACTCAAGACCCTTTTGTTCACACAGGTCTACACCTGTGTTTTTTAATGTTTTATTTTGCTGTTTTCATTGTCTTGAGGCACTGTAAACCTAAATGGGGTTTTGTATTTTTATCTTTTGTGCTACTGAGTTTACATATAATGAATTAAATGTATTATATAAATAATACATTGCCCGTGCCGCTGAACAGGTGTGTCTAATAAAGTGTCCAGTGGGTGTATGCAGATAGAAACAAGACGGTACCTTCAGTTGCTATCAAAAAACATAACCTTTGGAAGAAATAATCGCAGCAGAACTCAGGAGAAGTTTTCCGTTGCAAAAACTTTCATCAGTTTCCATCTTCACATCACACAGAAAAACTTGTATGTAACTTACTTTAAATATAAGTTTTCCTGCGTGATGCAAACTCTTGCAACCCGTTTTGAGGAGGTAATATTCAACCAGCTCTTTGCATATTAACAAATAACTGACAATACTTTGTTTCTCCTGCTGTTAGCTCAGGTTTTACGGGGCTGAAGGACAGGAGTATTAAGCTGTTAGTGGTGCAGCATTGTTCTGAATAACAGTTTGTGGTTTGTGGTGTTTAGTGAGATTTAAAATAACCTCCTCGACGATTTAGAGGCATCAAAGGTTTTCAAAAGCCTCCAGCAGTAACTGCTTGGCCACCTGCTATGTGGTATATTCATGTATTAATTATAAACTTCTATATCAGTCACGTTGTCATGTGGTTGTAGTGAGTCATGTATTGCAGTGGACTGGTTATGTGAGGCTGTTTTTTGTGTGCACTTGAACTGGAGAAAAATGAACTTGCGCTCTGTAGACGTAAAGACTTTTAGAGAAGATGAGATTGTGGATTTTTGTCTCACCTTTCTTTCATTTCACCAGCACATAATTATGTGCAGTTAGCCGAGCTTTTGTCTTAGTTGGGCCTCATGGTTGGATGTGGCCGCTCTCCTTTCCTGTGTGAACATGAGACAGAAATGTGTGGCAGCCAGCTCTCTGTATGATTCAGGTTCTTGCTTTGCTGTGTGGTGGGATGCATGTGATCTGTAGGTTTCAGTTGCACACACCATAGCTGCATCCGGATCTGCAGTATTTTACAGCTTCTACAGTTTTAACGAGTCCGGTGCAAGCTGACCGAATGTATGTGTGTGTGTTTGACAGCATGTGTGTAGGTGTCTGTGTAGTCATAGGTGTAAAGTGCACACGCAGTCGGAAGTGGAACGTGTGGAATGTCCTCTCTTTCCGAATATCTTCCTCTGGCTTTTTTCCAGACCGTTCCTTTGCTCAGGGCGGGGATTTTCCAATCTCTATGCCCATTTTGTCTATTTCTGTCTGTCAGGCTATTCAGGTTGGTGTGTATCCCTTACATACACGCCACACATTCCCCATCTCTTTCTCGTTATCTCAAGACTCTTCACACTAGATCCAGTTTTATCCTTCTTCCAAGTCTCAGTTGTCAGAGGTATTTCGCCTGTTTTTCGTTCTCTCCCTCCTCTCCATTCTAGCGTGTTGTTTCTCTTCTGTGCAGCCCAAGAAACACATGATTTCTCGACTGGGTGCTTTTCGTTTCATAGTGATTGCCAGTGTGTCCCCTTGGTTACAGCTCTACGGAGAGTACAGGGAGCAGCTGGGAAACTTCGCCCGACGGGAGGCTGCCCGTTTACTGACAGAGAGACAATGGAGAAGACAGGCAGGGGACAATACCGCAGCCACAGGCCGCAAAGGCCACGGCCGGCGGCATCATCATCAGCACCCTGTGACCCTGGAGTCGCATCACAGCCATGCCTCCTCCACCAAGAAGCCTCGTCCCTACTCCAAATGCCAAGGTGACCAGCATGTGGTTATGAAAAGCGCTATATAAATACAGGCCATTTACCATGAAAATGTATATGGAAACATTTGGCTGCTTTGCCACTTCCACACACTTTGTTGTTTTATTACATGACTTTTCAAAGAGTGAAGCTTTGCATTTGTCTAATGGTTTCAATTTCTGGTTACTTTGCACATTATGATTTTACATGCAACATGATGAGCTCATAAAATATGAGGCAGCACGGTAGTTTAATCAGGCTACACGAGGCACTTAGACTTAATACCACTTGAACTTAAGGGCTACTGCGATGGGGTATCTAAATGTAACCTACCCAGAGTTATAAAAAGAAAATCTCTAAAGGTGCAAGACTCAAAACATTTACCCAAATCTTAAGGTATAGAAGATATTTTGTAGCTATATTTTGGACGCTATAAATGCAGATGATTATGACATAAGAGGGACTTTAGAGTAAGCACTTGAAGGAGTTGTGCTCAGTATTGTGAACATGTGCACAGAGTTGAACTGTTGGTGTGTATTTATGTTGACATGGTGTCAGGGAGGTTGAGTCTCCTCTCTGACCTTCTTGCTGCTGTTTTAGGTTTTGCTGTAATTTCTATTTTGACTTTAATACATTTTGAGTGACTGCAGCTGAGTTTTTTTAAACTGACCTAGAGGGCCCCTCAAATCAGGATCCTCATCGTCATTGTTTCAGCCAATTCCAATGATTTTAAGAAGGAAAATAAATATGCAGTTTGTATCAAGTGGGAGTTAGTGCAGGGAATATTGAGATTCTTATATTATAGGAGTGTCACCTCTATCTGTGTAAATAATTACACTGCTTTGACTTTGTGATCTTTCATGTTGCATTTGTTGACTATTTGACTGAGTTAATCTGTACTTATCAGTCTACATTTACTTTATTTACTGCATCTGTTTCATCCATGATCTCACTAAGTGACTCCCTGACTCTTTGATTTTATCTCTCTGTTCCAGATTGTTTGGCTCGTGTGCGGCGCTACATAGTGACAAAAATGGGAGAGGACTGGATTTTCCTGGTTCTTCTGGGACTGACTATGGCTCTAGTTAGCTGGAGTATGGACTATGCTAGTGCCAAGAGCCTGCAAGGTAGAGCTGTTATGGAGATTATTGCCATTTCAAATCTCCAGTTTTTCTCTGCACTGCTCCTTTGTGTAATGTGCTTTTTTTCCTGTTCTTGTTTTTTTCTGTTTCTACTGTTATTCTGTCTTGCAGCCTATAAATGGGTGCATGGGGAGCTTAAGGGCAATGTACTGCTCCAGTACCTCGCCTGGGTTACGTATCCCATGATCCTTGTCATGTTCGCCTCGCTCTTCTGTCACCTGGTTTCCCCGCAGGCCATCGGTAAGCCCTCCATCACCTGTCAGCCTCTATTATCCTCTCTCATTATATTTCCTCCTGTATTTGCTTCTTTTTTCTCATTTTGTCTATTGTAAAGTACTGACATTATAACTTCTCTCTCTCTCTTTTAAATACAGGTTCTGGTATCCCTGAGCTGAAAACCATCCTGAGAGGTGTAGTCTTAAAAGAATATCTGACCCTTAAAGCCTTCATAGCTAAAGTCATCGGCCTAACCGCTGGCCTGGGCAGTGGGATGCCTGTGGGCAAAGAGGTAAACCCCCGTGTTAGGCAACATTACTTTAAAAACTATCGTGTTACATTACAAGATCAGTTGTGTTACAGTGTTTCCGACTGAGGAAACTCTTTAGAGTAGATCAGCCTCTACCGCTCTACTTCTGACTATGTTAACTTTACCTCATTTCAAAGCAAGTTGGTACTGGCAGCATTTCCTCCACCATAAAACAGGAACAAGCTTATTCATTTCCCTCATAGTGACAGGTTTAGCACCAGCATCATTCATCTGCTCAGTTTGCTTCACTACCAGTGTTTTAGCTTACAGATGTTTTTTAAAAATATGACATAGAGCTCCTTGGCAGCTCAAATACACTCAATGATAATAATTCAAATACCTCAGCAATGTAACATCCACCCTGTCTGTCGTCACAAAAGCTGATCTTAATATTTGCACTCACCATAGGTTCTGCTGGATAATAGTGTGTAAGGCATAAACCTGCTTTATCTACTAATAGGAGTCATGGGTGTTTACTGAGGTTAAGGAGCAAAAAGGGCCGTTTATGACAGACTTTTATACAACAGGGAACTTTTAAGAAACTTGTGCACTGGCTTCATTTTGCAGACCCAGGAGCTGCATCAGTCTACAGCACTAACACAACTGTAGGATTAGATACATTCCACTATGCATGCCAAGGATTCACAGGGATGTAGAAAAATATTATTCTTTCCTCACTGCAAAAGAGAAGGAAAATGTGGTAATATGTTAATAATAACACATATTTAAAAAACAGCTTAATAAGCGATTGTTTGCAAAGCTAACAGGGTGTTTTACTAAATTCAAATTCAAATTCAAATTCAAATTCAAATTTTATTTGTCACGTACACAGTCATACACAATACGATATGTAGTGAAATGCTTGGACAACTGCTCGTGACCTAAAGAAAACAAAAAAAGGAAAGGCTATGAATAAGATAGGAAATAACTACTAAATTACTACAGAGTAATCTGAGTACTCTAGCCCATTGCTTTGCATTGCATTAAATCCAGCACTGAAGCAAACACGTATTTTCACCTCCTTACTACTTGTGCTTCTGTGTCTATCCCTACTCATTCAGCATCTTGTTCCACATCTTCAGTCCTTTTTCTGTCTCACTCTCCAACTGGGAGGGGGTAATAAATCATCTTCTGTCATGTTGTTCCTCTCGCCCTCTTCTCACGGGACTGAGGCAAATTACTCCAGTCCTCAGCAAAGAACCACATTCGTTTTCCTTATTACAGTAGCATGGAAAGTGTCACATCCAGTAATTACACAGTGATTTATCAGTTCTGATAAAATGTGTCCCAGTTTAGACTCTCTGTTTTTACAGACAGCACTCTGTGTCTCTGTAGATAACATTACACGTCACTCATATCTGTGTCAGTAATGTCCTCCCATCACCCCCAGGGTCCCTTTGTCCACATTGCCAGCATCTGCGCCGCAGTGTTGAGTCGATTCATGTCCATCTTCTCTGGAGTCTACGAGGTAAGCTGAGCCCCTGACCAAAGCCGACTACATTACCCACAACCCCCCATCTCTTTACTGACTGCAGTCAACATGCTGATTTAAATGAAGAATGCAGTGTTTTTGTAATAACTTATGGTGTTGTTGACATCTTTGTTGTAATTACAGGGTTCCCACTATTTTTCTCACTATTATTCTCATTATTTTTTAGAATCTGAAAAACAGAAAAAGTTCAGGTATTTCTAGATATGTACAATTATCTCATTCTAAATTTAGTGCCATTTATCTCAACATCCCTGAGAACCTTGCTTTGTTTCTTAAATGTTACCATAGCACCATGGTAGACGATGATTGGGAGAGCAGAACGCTGTAACTGTAATATCAACAGGTCAGTGTTGAGCATTCATATCAGGGTCCTTGAACTTGAACCCTTAATTATAGAATTTTAAATGAAGCCACTTTTGAGTCCCTGAAATTTGCTGAAAGAACTTTAACACTAATGAAAAAGTGGGAACCCCGTGGCTGTGTTCTGTCTCTGCCATCCAGCTCACGCCAGCCCCTCCCCGTTTCTCCCGTGTCTTTGTTTTGGTTCGCCCCCTCACGCCTCGTCTGTGTTTGTCTCACTGTATTAATAGTGTGACCGTTATGTCTGGCATGTGTATTAACAGTGACCTCCCTGTCTCCCTCTTTCCCTCCCCCCCCTTCCCTCCCCTTGGCTTTCTCATTCATCTCTGCATTCACCCTTGACCTTTAACCCAGAATGGCTCCCATAACCAGGACCTGCTGGTGTGTGCGTGTGCTGTAGGAGTAGCCACTTGTTTCGGTGCCCCGATCGGAGGCAAGTCCCGCTCTGCTCGCTCGGCCTCAGGTCGGCTTTGACCTCATCAAGAAACATCAGTTACAATTAATTTGGAGGTTAAAACTGGCCTGACATCAGTGTGCTGCACTACTTGAAAGTGAACTAAACCACTATTCAAAGATTTATATTTAGAATCAGTATCAATGCTACACCTGCAATGGATATTTTAAAGGTGCTGGCTCTTCATTTGCATACATTTTGTGCTACTGAAACATAGTGTGTTTTCACAAGGTTATAGTCTGACACAATCCACATTTAAACTCTAGGAAATATGAAAGCAAAATCACGGAAGAGCTGCTTTTCTTTTCTTTCTGACTGGACGTAGGGGGTCATATGATTGTTGGGTTTTTCTCTGTATCTATGAAGCGCCTTGAGGCGACTTTTGTTGTGATTTGGCGCTATATAAATAAAATTGAATTGAATTGAATTGAATTGACGTGATGCAAAGGTCAGGATAAGAAATACAAATTAGCAGTCAGGGCCGAGGATGTAGAATAAAACAAATATGGAGCGCAGATCCACTTTGTTTTTGCTGACAACTGTGCACATGTGCAGATAATCAAATTGCCCTGTATGGATGTTTTGTATGGATGCCTCCTTAAATCATGAGGTGGCTTTTAAAGGGGGCACTTGCTGTTCTGTCTTGTCTGTCATGAAAATATGACAGTATGATGTTCCTCAAACCTTTTGTTTGTACATGGTAGCAAATCAGAAAAATAGCTGCTTTAAAGGGAGGGGGATTGGAGCTAATGAGGCTTGTTTAGGAGCTGAGGGGGCAGCTAAATAAGATAAATAAGGATTAGTTTGCTCTCTCAGTCATGAAGATCTGCTCTAGTAGACTTCATTCATCCATCCATTTTTTCCCCCCACTTATCCAATTAAGGGTTGCAGGGAAGCTGGAGCCCATCCCAGTTGTTGCTGGTTGCAGCTGCTTCGAACCCGTAGTCTTTCTGTTTGTTGTGAGGTGACAGTGCTACAAAACTGTGGCACCCCTCTGGCAGAGTACAATAATAAAAATATGGAGCGATAATAGGCTCCATTAAACACCACAAAAGTGACCAATGTCAGGTGAATATTGGATTTTGTAAATGTAGTTGGGATAACTGAATTTGAATCCCCGATGTTGATGTTGTTACGCATTTATCTGTGTATTATTGGAGAATCTTTACCTCATAATATAAAGTGCCCTGAGGCCCCATTTGTTGTGATTTGGCGCTAAATAAATAAAACCAAATTGAATTGAATTACTGCACAATAGCCCACAGTCAGTCGTTTATATGGTTCAGACTAATTTTATGAGAACTTGTGAATTAGCTTTATTTGCCAGAAGGTACATTAAGACTGAATTAGGCTAATTCAACTGCCTGCTGGCTTAAGCTTTATGTTTAGCATACATATATAAATATGGCATCAATTTTTCCATCTACAGTGCTGCAAAAAAGTATTTATCTTTCTTTTATATTTTTTTATCATGCATAGACATTTCAGATCATGCAAATGAAACAAACTTGAATATGAAGATAACTTGAGTACATACAAAATGCAGTTTTTAAATGATGATATCATTCTGAACTCAGCTTTTAAAACATAAATGTGGGTAATCACAGTTAATTGTTAGGTGTGGCTGTGTGCAGGCAGGAATAGGACCCAAGGTGCAGACTCCGGAGACAGAACTTAAACCAAAACAGCTTTAATGCTGAACTCAAACATAACATAACTGGGGGAAAAAGGTCAAAAATAAACTAACACCGGCGGATTGACAAAACACACAGCAAAATAAACGGTAGATCGCGACACAGACACAGAGAAACACAGGGCTTAAATACACAGAGGGAGCAATCAGAGAATGGGTAACAGGAGGGAAACACAGCTGGGGCAAATCAGGCCTAAGAGACAAGAGGAAGCAAAACCAGACACATTAACATCAGACATGGACTTTCAAAGTAAAACAGGAAACACATAACACAGACTGAACAAAGACACAGACTCATATGCAGGCACTACAAAGGGAACAGAGACGTGGGAACAGGGCAGACACAAACACTGACTGAACACGGGGATATAGGAACTTAGGATACACATAGACGCGAACTAGACAAGGGGATGCAGGTGATAGGGGAGACAGAGCACTTAAAGAAGACAGAGACATAAGCCATAAGACAGAACTCAAAGAAACCAAAAACTAGGAAGTATAAATAATATCACAAACTCAAAAACCCTGGGTCGACGACCCAGGCATCCTAACAGTAATTCATTATTTAACAAGGGGGACAATTGCTAGGCGTGCTTGGATAGCTTTTTTCCCCTTGAAATATGAAATCATCATTTAAAAACAGGATTTTTTATTTACCTGGGTTATCTTTGTATAATATTAAAATTAGTTTGATGAGCTAAAACACATAAGGGTGACAAATGGGCAAAAAAAAAGGTAAGAAATCATGAAGGGGGCTAATACTTTTCACCGCACGTTAACTCTCAGCAGAAAGACAAGAATTGCAGATTATTCCTTTAAAACTATCCTAAAAAGTTAAACAGCAGCTCATCATTCAAGGTCATGAATAATCAGTGGAAGTATTTCATGTGTGCTACCTTCAATTTTCAGTCTGCAATCAGTTGCAGGGATCTGTCTCCAAGGACAATGTGACCACTTGGTTTGCTTCCTGATTGCTTAATTGCTTCCTCAAAGTCTGTATACTCACACTGGCATGCGCCTCCTCTGCTTCATATCCTCGTGGTGTAATTTCCCCTCCTTTATAACTTTTCTAATCACACTCTAGTGAACATTATTTATTCACTTTATTCCAATTTTCTTTTCTGTCATTTCTCCCTCTGTGTCCCCCTCTTGTCCTCACCACCTTGATCTTTTTTTCTCTCCCCCTCTTTCCGACTCACTCTGCTGTCTTTCTGTCAACACTCATGTTTCTTGTTATTGTCCTCCCCCCCAACACCACCACCACCCCTCATCATCTCTTGCCTTTCATCCCTCACTCTGTGACTCACCCCTCCACCTTCCCGCCCCCCCCCTCCCCCCCTCCCTCTCTGTTTTCTGTGTCAGTAGAACCCTTATGGTTACACAGATATACTGACTGTTGGCTGTGCCGTGGGGGTGGGATGCTGTTTTGGCACTCCACTAGGAGGTACTGTACATCTTCCACACTGCCTCTCAGCCACAACCTCTGCACCAACCGTCCTCCTGTACTGGATCAGATTCTTAGACCTGTTTGTTTCCCAAAGGGGACACATTATGCTTGTCTTTATTTCTTTACATATATAATATGTCTGATTTGTGAATTATTGAACGTGAGCATTACTGTTACAGTCACTGAAGACCAGTGACAAATATGCACTTAGTTGCCATTTTAAGAGATACACATGTGAGCAATCAAATAGCTCAAACAGGTCAGCCACACCTTCAGTGGAAGCAATATGTACTCTTACAAGGTACTCTCCTCCAAACCAGTGACTGTGACCACAATGATAAACGTTCTGCGTAATTTCATGGTAATATTTCCCCATTTCACATTGTAAATACACTTTTTAGGCCAAATTATGGAGTGGATTGATCTTGCCTAGCAAGACTAAACTTAGTACTTAGTGCTTCAATTTACTTACAGTAAAATTATCTCTGTTTCCTGTAAAAACCTGACTTTTTACCCCCTTATTGCAGTGTACATGCCCTTAAGTATTTGTAGTATTACACTGTAAATTCAAATAAAATATATTGAATTTCCATTTTTTATAAAGTGTTACTTGAAAGTTATAAAGAGTGTGAGTAATTCAAAGACTCAATACTGGTTCATATTAAAAATCAATAAATCCCCCTTAGTAACAGAGGTTAAACAGTTCAACGGTCCAATCGGCTGAAGTTAGTAAGCCAATAATTAAACTCTTCTAATCAAAAGCTTTGTAAAGATCCCAGTTTTTTGATAGATCATTTATTGAATAGGTTAATAATCTGTTTATTAATTATCAGTGCGAACAATCATGAGCTGAAGTACCAACCAAAGTACAAAAGTCAACAAAACATCGAATGCTGTGCAAACGTTTTAGGCATTAAAAAAATAATGGAAAGTTTGAAAGATAATGCCGTGAATAGTATTTAGTTAACTTTGACCACTTCTCAGCTTTTCAAGGTGCTTGTTGGGTAATTAGTCTGTCTCAGTGTCTCTTGTCTCTTCCTGTAATGCTGAGCTGAGGGGATTAAGGACAGACCGTCTTCTGCAAGGCCCGCTCTTACTGTCGAATGTGGCTCTTTTAATGACAGCGGCTTATTGTTTGGCCCTGTTGTCACGCTGCAGAATAATTTTGGGACGATTAAACTCTCCCCGAGGGCGGATGGGTGTGTGACAGATAAGAATCTAAACTTCTGAAATGCCTACAATTTTTGCACAGTACTATACTTAAGTCACTAGATGTATACAAAACAAACTAGAATGTATTTACTGCTGACATAATGTTGGTCCCAAAAGATGTTTTTTAAATCTTTTTTTAGAAGCTTCACACAGCTTTGATTATTGTTTTATAGCTTCACATGCTGATTATGTCTCTGTTTGTGTGTCAGAGAGCGAAACTACATGTAAGTGTGTGTTTAGTTGCGTTTGAATGTGTGTTAACTCCCCGTGGTTCTCCTGGTGTGCATAATTACACCCTCAGCTTCAAGTGTTTTTGAATTCATTTTGTTGCTTTAACTCATAATACCGTCCTCTCTCTCTCTCCCTTCTCTTCCTCTCCTCTTCCTCCCCCTCATTTTCTCTCACTGCCCATCCTCATTGCTCTTCCTCTCTGTAATCCCTCCTCTCCCTCTGTCCTTCCTCCCCTTTTTTTCTGTCGATCCACCGTCACCAGGGGTGCTGTTTAGTATTGAGGTCACGTCTACCTACTTTGCGGTGAGGAATTACTGGCGGGGATACTTTGCCGCCACATTCAGTGCCTTCATATTCCGGGTGCTGTCTGTTTGGAACAAGGATGCTGGTGAGAAGCAGAGGAAATGCATATTCAACAGATACACACAAACTACTGAAAAAAAGACAGCTGAGCTTGCTGTTTATTAAAAGTAGCTGAATATGACAGCTGAGTAATACTTGCTTCTTTACATAAACCTGAAATATTTCAATACGTCATCGCAGTCTTAAAGCAGCCCAGCAGCCCTGTAGCCTAAAATCCCTACAAGCTGCATTCAGGTGACCCTGTCTCTTTATTACAATACTAGATATTTTCACATTTCCAGTGTAATTTTATAAATAATATATAACTCAGAAAGGGGTGATCATTACATAGCCACTCTTACCCAAACAGATTTTGGGAAATCTTCATCTTTTAAAGTCTGAAACCTCAGTTTCATGGAATTCATGTTAAAATATTACAGAAATGTGCCAGGGTGAATTTTTTTCTCTATTGCAAACATAACCAGTTAGATCAGGTTCGATTTTTCAGAATACACTGTTCATGAATCTTCTTCACTGAAGCTCCGTTAATCAGTATTTACATTATTTAAGTATAATACTTCAAAGTATTTAAGTACTTCAAAGTATTTAAGTATCTGTAAGCTCTGTTTTCATTGTTTTGGTTTTCAGGCCTGCAACTTTACTGTTTACTGCTCTTTTAATATACAACTAATGGACATTTTATTAGGCACACCTTGGTAGGGTTGGGCTGTTTTTACCTTCAGAAAGTATTCATTCATTTTTTTTTCATTTTTCATGGCATAGATTCACCAATTTTGGCCTGTATTATTATGATAGCGTCACACAGCTGCTGCAGATTCATGATGTGAATCTCCCGTTCCACCAAATACCAAAAGTGCTGGATTGGATTGAGTAATGTTGACTGTGGAGGCATATTCGAGAAACAAGTTTGAGAGGATCTGAGCTTTGTAACATAGCACATTACTTACCTGGAAGCTGCCATTAGAAGATGGGTACAGTGTGGTCATGAATGGATAGACATGGCATGTAACAATACTCACGTAAGCTGCGGTGATTAAATGATGCTCAGTTGTTACTCTTGTGCCAAGAAAATATCCCCCACACATTAAAACACCAGCACCATTAGCCTAAACGATGATACAAGGCAGGACTGATCCATGCAATCGTGTTGGTTGCACTAAATTCTGACCCTAATGTCTGAATGTTATTATGCCAGACAAGGTTTTTTCAATCTTCCATTGTTCAATGTTGGTGAGGCCTGAGGTCCCTGTTTTTATTTGACAGGAGTGAAACACAGTGTGGCCTTGTACTGCTGTAGCCCATCTACATAAAGTGCATTCAGAGATTCTCTTCTGCTCAAATAATCACTGGTTATTTGAGTTCCTGCTGCCTTCCAATCAGCTCAAAGCAGTGTGATCTTTCTCCTCTGATCTCTGGTGTCAAGCAGCCAATCTCTGCAAACCCTGCAGGTGGTTGGATGGGAAAATTCCAGATCTCAGGCCAGCTTGTACAGCACCAACAACCATACCATGTTCAAAATTACTTAAATCACTTTTCTTCCTCATTCTTACGCTCAGTTTGAACTTCAGTAAACTGTCTTGGCCGTGTCTATATGCCCAAATGCACTGAGTTGCTGCCACGTGATTGGATGAGCCAATATTTGCATTAACAAGCAGTTGAACAGGTGTACCTAATAAACTGTCAGAGAGAGAGAGTTGTTTTTAAAAGTTAGGGAACCCATTGCATATTACATAGCAGCACATTGTGGACTGAAACGAGCCACATAAAGAATCATTTGTTTCCTTCAGGAGTTGATGGAGACATAAAAACAGCTAAGGGAGCTTAAATATGGGCTCAGACTCATCAGGCGGACTGGAGTATTTGTTTTTTATTGTTATACTTTGTTTAATTTATCTTGTCCCTGTTGTCAAAGTATTAGCATAGGAATGACAGACTGAGACCACATGTTCACTTGGTGTGAAACAGTTATTTCTCTCTTCCTCTCAGTCACAATCACAGCCCTCTTCAAAACAAACTTTCGGATGGATTTTCCCTTTGACCTTCAAGAGCTGCCTGCATTTGCAATAATAGGGTGAGGAGACTTTGTGAGCACTTGCATGCCTGCATGTGTTCGTGTTGAAATAATATGAGTCAGGAAGGTTCCTTTAATCTGCGATAGTCACGTAAAAGCTGCATCCTTGCTCCTTAACCCAGCTTTCTTTCGTCTTTCAGGATCTCGTGCGGCTTTTTGGGAGCGTTCTTCGTTTACCTGAACAGACAGGTGGTTCTCTTCATGAGAAGGCCTACGGCTCTTACACGCTTTCTAACCAAACAGTAAGATCCCCACACAGACGCAGAAACATAACAGAGACCTCCCCGCTGCTGTGGATTAATGTGGCGCTCAGCCCTTAAACTGCTGTGACTCTGGTAGCAGAAACTGTTTCTTGGAACTGAAACCATTTGTGCATTTAAATCCAATTCCTCTTAATGTTTCTCAGCTCCACTCTCCAAACTCATCAGTCTCACAACACTGGTCAGGACAGCAGCAAAGCCTTAACAACCTTTCAGCCAGTTATTCACTCAATGGGGAGATTCACTTACCCTCTGAGACTCAACAGTCAGGGAACATTAGTCTTCACCATTAGAGAAAAGAGAGTAGCAGCATCAAGAGAGCTCTACAATCAGCGCTGGTTCACACACACTGGTTATTTCTATGACAAGACAACTGTAGTCCTCTGGGGATACACTGCTGCTTTTAATGAACTCGTGTGTGTCTCCGTCTGTGTGTTGTCCCAGTCGTTTGATCTATCCAGGTGCAGTGACATTGATCATCGCCACCATCACGTTTCCTCCTGGATTTGGACAGTTTATGGCTGGAGAGGTCAGAATTCATCAATCTTGTTAATTCTCTGACTTTTTTCACGTTCATTTCTGGTGGTATTTTTTAAAACCTGATATGAATCAGGTGACTTTTCACTAAGTCCGCAAACACTAAAACCTTACCTGTGAAAGTGTGGCTGTCTGTCGCATGATTGTAAATTAATAGGATTGTTCTTTTAATGTAAATGGACTGGAACATATATAATTTCTATTCTTCCTGAATATTTTTTATACTACATGTCACATTTTAGGTTTTTTTTATTATGAACATGTAGCGTCATCAGGATGTGCTGATTTTGTGTTTATGTAAACCTTGTTTAGGACAATTTTTTTCTGTGTGTTTGTGTTTCCTCTTGCAGCTGATGCCTAGAGAGTGTATCAACTCACTCTTTGATAATTTCACCTGGACCAAAATCTCAGAATACCCTGCTCCCCCCAGCCTGGGTCGCTCTGCCGCGTGGCTTCATCCTCGTGTCAGTGTCTTTATCATCCTTCTCCTCTTCTTCATCATGAAGGTATCTCTTCCTCCTTGCCTCCTCCTCACATTGTGTATGGAGTGGGTGTTGCCTTGAAAAGCACTGTGTGCGATAGTGTGAAAAACCTCTGGGATCGGTCTCGATCCTACTTTGATCCTGTTTTTGTGTTGCAGTTCTGGATGTCAGCAGTTTCCACCACTATGCCCATCCCCTCAGGTGCCTTTATGCCGGTGTTCATATTAGGTAAGAGGATTTTGTAATGCGAGTCTCCTGCTGATCTTCAGTTCAATTTGTCTTTACCAGAGTGCCTTATCTCTCTCCTCAAGGAGCTGCTTTCGGTCGCCTTGTTGGGGAGATCATGGCCACTCTGTTCCCAAATGGAATCTTGTTTGATGGGATAGTCTACCGCATCCTGCCAGGAGGTTACGCTGTCATTGGTCAGTCTGTTAACCTTCCCCCAGGTCCCCAAAGGCTATTTGAAGAGTTGTAGATTTAAGAAAAGTTTAAGAAAAGTTCTTTCCTTTTTTGGTGTTTTATATTCTCTTGTTCAAGCTGCAGATTTAGCAGCAGAAATCACCCCCCAACATGCCAAATGATCAGTTTGTGTGCTAAAATAAACAAATTATAATTTAAAAAGTCATTACAAAATATTACATTTGATAACAACTGAGTGTTTTTTAAAACTAGATGTACTTTATCTGCCTCTCAAGACCACTAAACTCTTGACGCTCCTAAAGGTTTCTGATTTACTGTGTCATAAATAGTATAATGCTTTCAAAGCTAATTGATGGTTTGTTTTATTTAGCTGAAATAGGTGTAGTGATTTACTGAAACTTTCAACCACACTGAAATACACAGAAAACAGAGTTTGTACAATTCTAACGAGCTTAAAAGTAAAAGTTTCAACAGTCTGAACTCTTTCAAACTTTCTTATAATTTCTTTAAGTAATCTTCCCCTGGTTCCCCTGCCTTTTGTCCCATTCTCTGTTAAGATGATCTCACACTGGTTCAATAATGATGAGGTCCAGGCTCTTCTATTTTCTATCCAGATATGCTGTTACTGCATTGGTGGTGCATTTGGGATCACTTTCATGCTGAAAAATGAAGTTAGTGCCAATCAGACACTTTCCAGATGGTGTTACATGGTGGATCAAAATCTCACTGTACTTTTCACTGTAAAATCCCCAACACCAGTGACTGAAACACAGCCCTGAACTATGACAGAGCCTTGTCAGTGTTTTACAGACGGCTGTAGACACTCGCTGTTGTACCTCTCTCCTGACCTTTTCTGTATATACAGTCAAGCCCATAATTATTCATACCCCTGGTAAATTTTGAGTTAAAGTTACTTTTATTCAACAGGCAAGTTTTTGTTTTTTTTGACCAGAAATGACACAGGCGTCTCCCAAAAGATGATAAGACGATGAAGAGGCATCGTTCTGGGAAAAAAATAAAATAAAAAAAAATCATCATTTCCAGTCAAAAAAACAAAACAAAACAAAAAACTTGCTGGTTGAATAAAAGTACATTTAAGTTGACTGTAGAGATGATGATTTGACCCAAAAATTTCAATTTGGATTCATCAGTTTCATATATCTCAGCCTTTTCTACCAGTTTCCCTTCCTTAATAATGGCTTCTTGATAGCCATCCTTCCTCTGTGTCCATTTTTGCTTCGGTGAACAGAAGATGATCAGCTGAAGGGCATGAAGGACATTTATCAGGTCCTGTGTCAGATCGTTACTGAATATTTTTCTCTTTATTAAAGGCATGACTTTGAGATAGACTTCATGCCTGCATTTTTTTGCAGATTGAACTCAAGGTTGCTAGTAACAAAGTGTCTAAAGATACAATTTAAAATGGACTCTTTGCTAAGTTGTAGATAGAAACAGGTTTATTTGGTGTCTTTTTTATGCCTGACTCATGGGTCAGTTTTAAGTGGACTAACAAACAAAACCATTCCTCTGAAAATGACGATGTACAATAATCAGGAGGAATTATATCACACCCCCATCACAGGTGCAGCAGCGATGACGGGGGCCGTCACACATACAGTTTCCACAGCAGTAATTTGCTTTGAGCTCACTGGTCAAATCTCCCACATCCTACCCATGATGGTGGCTGTCATCTTAGCTAATATGGTGGCGCAGGGTCTACAGCCGTCTCTCTACGACTCCATCATCCAGGTGAAGAAGCTACCCTACCTGCCTGAGCTGGCCCTTGGGCACATAAGGTAAAGTTAAAATACCTAAAAGTCCTTATTTTGTTTTCATACCGCTGTCATGAAAGACAACCTGTGCTTATTGTTGTATCCCGTCATTCCCAGCAAGTATAACATCTTTGTGGAGGACATTATGGTGCGCAAAGTGAGATTTCTGTCTTCTCAAGCCACCTTTCGGGAATTAAACCATCTGCTTGACACCACGACCCTGAAAACCATCCCCATCGTCGACTCCAAAGGTAGGATGACCAACATCTTTGCCGTCTCTGTGAGCCATAATTGTCACGGCTGCGGGGGCAGACGTGTGATGAGTGTGAGACAGGATCCAGACGCAGGCACTGGCTTGGAAGTGAGCGAGCTTTATTTAACACAGGTGGCACAAACAGAGCGAGTAAAGCAAAACCTCAAGGTGACCTAAACTGGGAATGACTAACAAAGCGAACCTGAATGGACGACTGGGAGAAACACGAAGGGGAGAAACACAGACGGACTAGCAACTAACATGAGTGAACACGCACACTATAAATACACAGAAGGGAACGAGGAAACGACACACAGGAGGGAGGCACAGCTGATTATGATCAACAAGACAAGACAGGGGAAACGCAATCTGAACACACTGGCATAAGACACAGACTTTCACAATAAAACAGGAAACTCAAAACACGCGCGAAGGCACGGACTCAGAGACGCGGGCTTTACACAGAGACTACACTAGAGGGGATACACAGGTAGGGATGACACAGAACAGAGGGAGCACGGAATTAACACTGGGAGGTCAAAGAACGAAACCTAAAAATCAGAACCACAAAACTAGGGAGCTAGAAACACTAGGATAGAAACCCAAAACACAAACAGTCACAAACCATGATGAAATCAAAAGTAAAAGTACAAAAACCAAAAACACTGGGTCACCGACCCAGGACCATAACAATAATACTTTATTTTGCTTTTAAAAGGCTTAGTATTAATGGGATAGACCAGGTCTATAAGTAGCTTTCCATGATTAACAGTTCAAAATAATTCCTCTTAGCCTTGGTGCAGATCTTCAGTTGACTATCCGTCTGAAACAAGCTTCTGATTGGCCGCCCTCGTAAACAGAAGGGTTTAATCACATGTGGGTGGAGCTTCTGTGCGCAGAGGCAGAGCTGTGTCCATGAGATGATCATATTGGGGAGATATCAGCTCCTAATGATATCATATGGAGCCAAGAGTAGAGAAAATTTTAAGAAAACAGCTTTTACTGTCTGAAGCCTGAGCTTTTGTTTAACAGGGATTACTCTCACCTCTTTTTTGGAACCTTGGCCACTGTCAACATTATCCATTGTAACAATATATATATATATTTATGACAGAAAATAAGGACCATTAAATTAGTTTTTTACCTTAAAGTTATTTTTTCTGACTTGGTGCTAAGCTGATCTCATGTAAGTATCAACAGTTTCCCCCTGAATGCCAAACTTTTTCTCTGTGAAACTTCCTTTTTTGCAGAATCTATGATTCTGCTAGGTTCAATTGAGAGGACAGAGCTTCAAGCCCTCTTGGACTGGTGGCTTTCACCTCAAAGACGAGTCTTTGAAAGAGGTCAAAGTTCACCGGGTCAAGCCTCCAAAATCAGCTGGGAGTCATTCACCTTTGTAGATGAGGAGGGAGGAGAGGAAAGCCCCGACAAGGTGGAAAAATGTGACCTATTCCTGACCATCAGGTGTTGTTTGTTTGTGTCTGCAACCTCCTTACTGACAGCGTTGTGTCCATCAGACCACCACTCCTGTGCAGGAAGAATGTAATGGACCCGTTCCTGCCCCCAAACCTCAGGAGCCCTCCGCCAACCACACAGACTCAGGTAACACGTTATTTCCACTACATACAAGGACAGGTTCGCTCATCCATGTCACTTGTCTCTACTCTGACATGCGTTGCCATACCGCATCCCCAGACAAGCGCAAGCTGCCATCTGTCAGGAGGACCCTTCAAAGACTCTTCTCCTCCACGTCTTTGTCAGGCCAGACAGATACTCAGGTACTGGGATCAACCTTATGTATCCATTGCTTTGAGGCTAAACACTCAAAGAAGCAGTGCATCAGTGATCTGCTACTGAGTTGGCAGTGACAGCTAAGACAGGGATATCAGTCCAGCATGGCAGTCTAAGCCAGCCTCAATAATGTGATGAGGGGGGTGGGGGCATAACCTGAAGCTGACCTAGTGATAACTTTTGCAGTAGGTAATACTTTAAAACCAGCAGGGGGCATCTATCTTTCTTTTCATCATTTGGTCTATCATCTCTTTCTTCCTCCACCTTTCTCAGGAGACCACAACCCCTCAGCTGACTGACACCATGTCTCCAGAGGAGGTACTTTACACTATTGATTGCGAAGCCTCATACTCAACGATGGACCAACAAACCACTCTAATTGATAATTACAACCTAGTTTGCGCCTTCATCTCTCTGCTTTGTGATTGGCTGCAGATCAAAGCCTGGGAAGAGGCAGAGCTGAACAAACCAATTGATATGGAGCAGATACGCATAGACCCCTCTCCATTTCAGCTGGTGGAAAGAACGTCTCTGCATAAGGTGATCATCAAAACTCATATACACATACTGGTTCTGTACACTTACAGCTATGACTTATTTTCATGTCATGATCTCTGCTCACAGACTGGAAACGGGAGGAATAAACTCTTCATAACTAAACTATACTGAAACTATATCCAAGTTCATCTTCTGTCTGAAACAAACTGTTTAGCCTCTCTCCCATAAATGCTATGCTCCCTTTGAGCCAGCTTTGTTGTGTGTGACTTTGTGAGTTTTTGATTCATCTGTCCCAGCTTCAGTTTTCAGTTTTTTAAGTGCATACCAAGTCCACCTGTCTGCCAACTGTAGCTCTAAAGGAGCTTTCTGAAAGCTGTGATGAAACATTAGACTTATTTCAGCTTGGCCTAAGAGTCTGAACAAACAGAACGCCCTGTTTGTTCTTTGTCCATATGATAAAACTTTGAAACTTGAATTTTTTTTATTATGCATCTATGTAGCAAAGCCATGCATTTCCTCTTTTGTTGCAGAAAAATTGCTTATGAGAAACAGTGCAGTCATGCAAGCAGAACACTGTCACAGTACAGCACATCTAACACTGACTGGATCGTGTCCTCTCTCTCCTCTCTCATTACTCAGACCCACACTCTGTTCTCCTTGCTGGGTCTCAGTCACGCCTATGTCACCAGCATTGGTAAGCTGGTGGGTGTTGTGGCACTGAAAGAGGTAAAGTCACTTTTTGCTTTTCATTTTGTTTTAATTTATTGGCTTGTTTTTTGTCACCTCTCTGGATTTGATCCGGTAATGTGGCATGATGAGCTGTGAGCTGTTCTGTCACCGCGTGCATCATTCTTTACGCTCTGATTCATGCAGTTATTCCACTAACCGCCCTCACAACTCATCTCGCTGGATGTTCACTTTAATGATTTTATGTTGTTGCTCTGCTTCGTGGTATGTTTGGGGTTTTTTTTTTTGCTTCTGTGGATGTTTAAACCTCGTTCACTCTTGTAACAGTTGCAGAAAGCCATAGAGGGCTCAACTCGGAGCGGGGTGAGGCTTCGTCCTCCTCTGGCCAGTTTCAGAGACACCAGTAGGAAAGCCAAGAAGCACCAGCCTCCCTCATCCACCACTTCCTCGCCAACACAGGACAGAGACCTGTGGGGGGAGGGTAGCAGAAGGGAAGGGGAGCTGGTGAGGAGGGAGTCCAAAGACGATTCCCGAGGGAAGCCTTCAAGAGGAACTCCTGGGTGTGACGTTGCTTCCTCTTCCCCCAGCACCATGGAGAGCAATAGTAGCTCCACCTCCACAAGAGGGGCCGAAGGCCCTGCTCAGGAGGCAGCATCCCCCTCCACCTCCTCCTCTACCTCGCCGTCAGCCCCTGCCTCTCCCATGTCAGCCACAAGCCCTGTCCTCACACTGTCCTCCCTGCAGGAGGAGAGGGAGAGCGAGGACTCTGATGAGCCCATTTAGGAGAAGTGGCTTTTAAGAAGAAAAACTTTTACCTTCTTTTAATGTCACTCCTTTTCCGAAAAGACAAAGCTGCAGTTTAGATGGAGGAGTCAAAGCCACCTGCGGCTGTCACAGACATTCAGCTCTCGGTGGGCAGGAGGAACTGGTGCACACAAAGCTCAAGAAACTTTTAGTACAGGATATTTTTTTCTATTCTGATGATAGTTTCACTTTTCCACTCTTTAAAATCTCAGGTGCTTTCCCGTGTCTTCTGAACTGCTGACAACCGTTTCACTGAAGTTCAATCTTCCAAGCGTATCTCTGAAATGCCGAAAACAGCTGATTTTCACATGTATTAAGATCTGTTAATGTCATTAAAGGTATAATATGCAGCAATGGTCAGTTATTGTAAACTTGGCCTTGAGAATGAGGATGGAGGGAACAGCTTTAGCAAGAAAAAAGCAATGAATCATAATTTTCTAATTGTTTTACAATGATTGAGTTCTGAAGCAGAAATCACACAAGTCAGCAGGGAAGGTGCTGCATTTCTTAATTTAGTGTGAATTAGGTGTGGCTCTAGGCTATAAACTGGTGTTGACAATGACTATAACACATTACCAGATAACATTGCATTAATACTTTCTGTGGTTTTTAAGTAGCTACTGCCCAGTGTGTGACACTGGAAACCATAAAAACATGAGTGCCAGTCAGTAGTAGTTATTCCAGTCTAATTATTAAAATTTCTTTCTTATTTTGGATATTGGTGTAATGAAAACATGCAATGAAAACTAACATCACAACAGCTCTTTTATAATATTTATGAGGAAAGAAATAGAGGCAGTGATGTAATCCCGCCCTCCTGTTGTTATTAGCTGGGGGCTACACAATCATTGCCCAATGCTTGCAACCCAGGAATGTACAGAAAACAGGAAAAACAGAATATATTAAATCAGTCTGTGCAGATAAATACAACAGTAAAGGAAAACTGAGAGATTTTACTGTTTTAGGAAAATCCTGCATATTATACCTTTAAGTACCTGTAGGGTAGCTGACAGTAAAGAATTGTATTATAATGAAATAATATAGTGATTAAGACTTAATTAATTTGACTGATGGGTCAAAGAGATCACACATTTAAAGTTTACTGATTGAGGTTAATTTAAAATTATAACTTGTTATAACATGTTTATTATGTATTTTCTGTATTGTGAATCTAAATCATTATTACTGGTTTGTAATTTTTAAAAAATAATAAATACTATATTTGTCCACTAACTTATTTGAGTTCTTTACTGCTGTTAAATATCTTTCTCAGTGAGGCTGGATGCAGCAGTGCTTCCAGCTAAATGCTAAAATAAATATATTTTCATTTGTTTCTGGATTGAGACGCAATGCTGAAAATGTGGGTTTTGTCACTGAAGAAATATTTAACACATTAAAAAGGAAATGTTTTTATAGAAGGTTGAGATTAGCAGATGGAAAACAAAAGTTTGGAGAATGATTGATTTGACTTTATGGTCTGAAACAGCAATTTTGCAGCACCCCCAGTTTACTTAATCCTGTATCAGCGTACCCAGGAGAAGATAAAACAACTAATAAAACAAATAAAACTTTATCCAGCTAACTGCAAATCCATTTTTAATTATAAAGAGAAATCTTCTATATTTATCAGGTTTATTTGAAGACACTGTACTCAGATGGTTTTAGTAACATTATCACCTTCAAGTTTAGCCTGAGCTGGCTTTAGTTTAGTCTGTTAGCATGCGAACATTAGGAAAATGTCAGCAGCAGAGAGCAACAGTGTGCTGTTACTGAAGTAGTGTTCTTTAGCACGGTTGTACTCACCTTTAGTACTCTATTTCTATATTATGTCATAGCACTGATCTGTTGTTTGACACAGTTATTGTAAAGCAATGCAATTTTTTTGTCACAAAAAAGCCAAAGAGGGATAGTATTAATAATTATCATAATTATAAGGTAAATAGACAGAAACTTCAAAGCTGGAGTGGACAAATTTAGTGTGCGTGGGGGAGCGTTTCTCTCTAACCTGCTGCTGAACCCACAATTTTTTTTTTAAACGCACAATTTTATCACCACTGACATTTTTCTAAAATTTGACAGACTTTTTAATCTGCAGGATCTGAGAAAAGGTTGGCCATCTTATTGACATTTTGGCAATTTTTGGAAAAAATCTGTAACTTGCTGCTGCCTATCTTGGCCAGGTCTCCCTTGAAAAAGAGGTTTTTAATCTCAGTGGGATTTTCCTGGTTAAATAAAGGTTAAATTTAAATTAAAAACTGTCTTGTTGTATGTCACTCCCATGACTTCATGTTTAGCATCGGTAACATTAGCATCTGCAAAGCAACTTCTTAAGGCGCTCACAATTTTTAGTGTTGAGCTTTGGTTTGGAGTTTCTGGGTTCCATAATGTAGTTATCAACTTAATAATTACTGCAAGGTGTATAGATCACAGATTAAACAACCCAAAGTATAATAAGTTGTTGAAAATTACAACATGTATCTATAGAGTATATATTACATCTATACATGATAGAAGCATACTTCATATTTTTTTAAATACTCCACATTCAGTAAAAGTAAAGCTTAAGTGGAACACAGTTATTTATCCACTGAGGAGCATTAATGTTTGTACAAATTAGTTTTGTAATTGTTGGGATATACTACGTCAAGAAAAGGAGGGTAATAAAAAAAAAGTCTAAAAAGAGAACATCTGCATGCATATAAAGATTTCTGTGCTGTGAAGGTCAGCAGTGTGTTCCAGCCTCTGATTCCTATGTGAGCTTGAACAAATCAGCAGTTAGTCCCTATGGAGGAGGCCTGGCTGTGTTAATATTCTCCTGGCATAAAAGTCCCTGATAAGGACTGGAGAGGGATGTTTTTGGAAAAGCATGACAGGCTGGATTACTCTGCTGCCAGGTCCTTGTGACTGCTGTTTTTGCCTGTCAAGCACATGGTCGCAGACACCCACTGTCAGTCCAAAAAAGAAAAAGACCCCCCCCCCAAAAGCATATCACTAAGCTCTTGAGAGAAAGGAGGTGAACATGTGAGAATCTAATTATTGCCAGCCTGTGAAAACATGAAAACATAACCACACGTGTGCACAAGAAATGCCATTTGTTGGTTTTGTTTATTTGCTCTTTCTCCACCAGAGGAAAAGGAGAGGAGGCAGGTAAAAGGAGCCGGAAGGTGAATAGGAGGTCGTGCAGGAAAAAGAGGGGAAAGGAAGAGAAACGGGAAGAAACAGAGAGTTGACAGAAGAGAGAGAGGGGGGGGGGGGGAGCACGGAAGAACCATCCTGTGACAGCCATCCAACAAGCATGCATAGGTGGGAGTGTTATAAGTGTTCACTGGTATCACCAGTCACACTGCCTCATTTCAAACAAATCCAATTTTATGCAGACTTTTACAGAAGCCATCCAATTTTATACAGCGTTTTATACAGCAGTTACTTTTTTTGCCAGACACTTCCAGATTATAATTATCAGATTCCCTATGACTGATGTGAAAACGTCAAGTTATTTTTCTGTTTTTTTTCTCTCTTTTTGGCAGTGATTTTTCCAACAAGACAGTGGACATCTTACTGTACACAGACAGACATACAGACAGACACAAATATACAGAGCAGATACAAAGAGATAGACGGAAAGGAAGAGAAGGAGCAAGGCAGAGGACCAGAAGCAGGTTTTGAGCATCATGCCTGCAGACAAGTTGTAACTGTAACTGGAAGATGGCAGTAGAAATACAAAAAGAGTGACTCAACTGCAAACCAGTAGGTTAACAAAGATGTGATCAGTAAACCTTAACATCCACAGAAATATTTTTGGCTTCTTATTATTTGTTTATTCATTCATTGAGATTTAATTAAAAAAGAAAAAAAAGAAAGAAAGCAACAACACAAAATAAATAAAAAGATTAATAAATAAATAAATAAAAATAACCCAAAGCGAAGCAGTGTCTATAATGGAGTTCATGCATGTTTCCTTGTGATGTAGCTTATTAGCAAACAGTCAAGCCCAAATAAGCTGCGATGGTCAAAGAAATATATATAAAGCATTGGTCTTTCCACCACATTACGTCATCTGACTCATTAAAAAAAAAGATACTGCTCCCAGAAGGGTTGGTACCCACGTGAAATTATACTCTGTACAAGATGTCTTATTTTTCCTCCCCACCAAGTAATTTTTCAATAAATAAATTAATATTTGCCATTGTGTAAAGACATTCTGTTTGCAGTTTTGAGCAGTCTTCAAATTGTTTTTGTCACCTGGCACTACTGAAATTCTTGAAGTTTTTAAAAACAGTGAGCTGCCAAACTGCTCCATCTCTTCTTGGTTTAAAGTGCTCAAAACCAGACAAAACGAGAGTGCTTTACAGCCGTGACACCTACTCTAACTCAGAATTCAGTAGGTCAGTAGAAAAATAAACATTGTCCCCAACATTGCATAAAGAAGCAATCAATAAATAAATTCATTCAAGTCAATAAACCATATATCTTATCATCTTAAAAGTTTCTCACACAATCATCAAAGTGAGAGAAGGTGCTCCTCCAACAGAGAAAACAGTGGTTTTGTAGTGTCGTAAAGTTTTGTCAGTGAGCCATGCACGGAAAGTCCACTTTGTTCACCGCCGCTGTTTAACTCCACGTCTCGCTAGCAAACACCGTCCTTCCTCCAGTGAAAGAAAAACAAAAACCCACAAAAAATAAACCATGCTTGTCAAACATCCAGGCAGCTGCTTCACAGTAAGAACGATGAGCAGGAAGACACCGATCTTTTCAGCTCCAGTGTTCAGTCCTTATCGTCCGCTCTATTCCCTGATTGGCTGACTGAATGGCAACCTCCTGTCGCCGTCGCCAAACTTTTTCCACCGCCGATGGTCTCAGCGAGTTGAATGCCCCTCAGTTTGATTCGATCACCCAACTTAAAACACAACATCCCTCCCATTTCCTCCGATTTTGTCTTTGTGTTGTTGCACACAGAAGAAGAAAAAACTAAACTTTGCTAGGCTAAGCTGTGAGTTTGAGAGCAATCCCCAAAATAAGGTGGGACCCAAGAGGTGTACAAAAATAAAGAAATCATACTGTAATAGAACAGTTGTGATTGTGAGCGAGAGGCAATTTCTTTATTTACTCAGAATATTTACATATTTGTGACAGAGCTGACACTGATCTGGGAAGCCAGTGTCTCGCCTGCCTATTGCTGGTTACAATTTAGATATTCATATCTGTGTGTGCGTGTGTGTGTGTGTGTGTTGTTGTGGTCTTGGTGAGCCAGCAGTGAATCCACTTTCCAACATGGTTGAAAGACTCCCCCACTTGTTTTTGTTTCACAAAGCAGAACAGCGCTCCCTTCTCTCTCTTGTGGACCACGGAGGAGGCATCAAAGCAGCACTCGTGTACTGCCGCCTGTCTTCCAGTACATTCAAAATAGTGGTTATCATCCTTTATTCATCGCGATTACGTCTATGGAAAAAAAAAAAAGCAGCTGAGGGTTCGCGTTGTCAAGTGGCTCGGTTTTGGTTGTCGGTGAAAGCTTTCAGAGCGGAAACTGGGTAACCTCAACAGTCCAAAGGGAACCTCTTATCTGTTGGGATTGCATCAGTGCAAAAGAGATTCACATATGCAGCTCTGTGTTTATTTCTCAGTCATGAAAGCCACCACTCAAACCCACCGCAGGCCCACTGCAGGGCCACTGTGGCCACACCTGGGATACTATGGTTCAGTGCAAAGTCTATACAGTGCTGTATAGTACAGGTACTCCATAGTACTCTGAAGAAACATGCATACAGAGAGACAGAGTAGGAAGCACGGTATACAGTACAATCCTTATCTGTGCAGGGTTTTTGGGTGTCCAGTCAGCAGGGCGAGCCTGTCCCTGGATTGTGCCTCGGGGAAAACTGCATTTCACTGAAATGCTGAGATTTTCTGGGCCTACTTCAATCATCTGTGAAAGTGCTTGGGTTGCCAGATGTAAAGTATAGTGCATGTGTTTGATGCAATGGGGAAATAAATTTGACTAAACTCTATCTTATGTGTTGAATAACAGCTGTAAACAGAGTAGTTCTCCCACTGGAAATCTCATATCTTATCATACACTTATACATAGATTGTTGTTCTTTTTTTTGTTTCTTTTATTACAAAATTATTGTTATTTTTTTATTACTTTAGATTTCTATTATCATTATTAGATGATGACAGGGTTGAGTTGCTTGTCTCATAAAAAGCATGCATGTTTCCATTCCCCTCTTTTTTGTCTCAGTGCAGTTTCCCGGTGGATATAATTCACTCGGTTGGTGCTTCTCTTCCGCCTTCATCTGTCTTTTCTTCAGTTACCTTTGGGATGTAAGGCTTGCAAAGAAACAGGTGTCCATTGTTGCATCAGCTCTACTGTTATTGGGAGTCCACCAAATCTATTTCTCACCATTATGAAGAAATGACCTTGCAACCAAAAAAGTTGTGGTTTTGATACCTGAAAAGGAACAGAGTAATAGAGATATATTGTGTTATTATGCTCATTTCTTGCTGACTCCCCAGTCAGTTCTTCATTTGTCTCTTGTCTGCCACAAACTCAGTTGGCTGCCACAGAAGCAGGAGGCCCCTCTTCTGGCTCTTCCTTCTCCTCTAGTGTCTGAATGAGACCAGAAGTGACATCAGACAACTTCCGCTCTGTGATTGGCTCTGCTGGCAGCTGCCCCGGACTACTGCCACCAGAAGCATCCCCTTGTTGTGTGGGTGGAGTCAATGTGGCCGACTCTTGCTCCATGCACAGTGCCACATCTTCTTCCTGATCAGGGCAGAAAGAGTGAAACACACAAGGTCAACTAGATGACTAACTTATGTATGTGGATAGATTTTTACCTATTGTCCTCTTGAGTAGTGAAAACAAATATTTGATCCCCTGCTGAATTTGTAAGTTTGGTTACTTACAAAGAAATGAACAGTCTCAGGTTTTTATGATATTTTAATTTTAATGGAATATCACCCCAAAATCCAGGAAACACATTATACAGGGAGTGCAGAATTATTAGGCAAATGAGTATTTTGTCCACATCTTCCTCTTCATGCATGTTGTCTTACTCCAAGCTGTATAGGCTCGAAAGCCTACTACCAATTAAGCATATTAGGTGATGTGCATCTCTGTAATGAGAAGGGGTGTGGTCTAATGACATCAACACCCTATATCAGGTGTGCATAATTATTAGGCAACGTCCTTTCCTTTGGCAAAATGGGTCAAAAGAAGGACTTGACAGGCTCAGAAAAGTCAAAAATAGTGAGATATCTTGCAGAGGGATGCAGCAGTCTCAAAATTGCAAAGCTTCTGAAGCGTGATCATCGAACAATCAAGCGTTTCATTCAAAATAGTCAACAGGGTCGCAAGAAGCGTGTGGAAAAACCAAGGCGCCAAATAACTGCCCATGAACTGAGAAAAGTCAAGCGTGCAGCTGCCAAGATGCCACTTGCCACCAGTTTGGCCATATTTCAGAGCTGCAACATCACTGGAGTGCCCAAAAGCACAAGGTGTGCAATACTCAGAGACATGGCCAAGGTAAGAAAGGCTGAAAGACGACCACCACTGAACAAGACACACAAGCTGAAACGTCAAGACTGGGCCAAGAAATATCTCAAGACTGATTTTTCTAAGGTTTTATGGACTGATGAAATGAGAGTGAGTCTTGATGGGCCAGATGGATGGGCCCGTGGCTGGATTGGTAAAGGGCAGAGAGCTCCAGTCCGACTCAGACGCCAGCAAGGTGGAGGTGGAGTACTGGTTTGGGCTGGTATCATCAAAGATGAGCTTGTGGGGCCTTTTCGGGTTGAGGATGGAGTCAAGCTCAACTCCCAGTCCTACTGCCAGTTTCTGGAAGACACCTTCTTCAAGCAGTGGTACAGGAAGAAGTCTGCATCCTTCAAGAAAAACATGATTTTCATGCAGGACAATGCTCCATCACACGCGTCCAAGTACTCCACAGCGTGGCTGGCAAGAAAGGGTATAAAAGAAGAAAAACTAATGACATGGCCTCCTTGTTCACCTGATCTGAACCCCATTGAGAACCTGTGGTCCATCATCAAATGTGAGATTTACAAGGAGGGAAAACAGTACACCTCTCTGAACAGTGTCTGGGAGGCTGTGGTTGCTGCTGCACGCAATGTTGATGGTGAACAGATCAAAACACTGACAGAATCCATGGATGGCAGGCTTTTGAGTGTCCTTGCAAAGAAAGGTGGCTATATTGGTCGCTGATTTGTTTTGTTTTGTTTTTGAATGTCAGAAATGTATATTTGTGAATGTGGAGATGTTATATTGGTTTCACTGGTAAAAATAAATAATTGAAATGGGTATATATTTGTTTTTTGTTAAGTTGCCTAATAATTATGCACAGTAATAGTCACCTGCACACACAGATATCCCCCTAAAATAGCTAAAACTAAAAACAAACTAAAAACTACTTCCAAAAACATTCAGCTTTGATATTAATGAGTTTTTTGGGTTCATTGAGAACATGGTTGTTGTTCAATAAAATTATTCCTCAAAAATACAACTTCCCTAATAATTCTGCACTCCCTGTATAAAAGTTATAAATTGATTTGCATATCATTGAGTGAAGTAAGTATGATATGTATAATCATTCAACCAATCAACCAGTCAACCAAGCAACCAATAACAGAGGCACTTGATCTCAATTATGTGTATAAAGCACACTTGTCCACAGAGTCAGTTTCTTTCTTTCCAGCCTCTCCACCACTATGAAAAGTGAACAGTGTGGTCAGATGAAACCAAAACCTTTGGTATCAACTCAACCCGCTGTTTTTGGAGAAGAGAAACGCTGAGCCAAAGCCAGTTTCCAGACCTCAGTCCTGTAGAAAATCTGTGGAAGGAGCTGAAGCTTCAAGTTGCCAATGGGCAGTCAAGAAATCTGAAGGAATTAAAGTTTCTGTAAAGAGGAGTGGACCAAAATCCATCCTCAGATTTCTCCTACTGTATCAACTAACAGACTGATTGGCAAATATGATCACCATGACGCATCAAAGTACACTTTGTCAAGGCAGTCTCAACTCAAGGCCAACTGTCAAACTGTTTTGAAGCTTGCAATACATAATCTTTCTCTGCAGACCTCAAGTCAATGCTGGTTTAAAGTCAAGGTTTCCAAAGTCCAAATAATTAATTTTTAATGGTAAATGGTCTGCACTTAGCATGCCTTTTAACTTTAGCTGTGTCTGCAGAGCTCTTTGCAGTCATTCACACAGACATTCTGAAGTGACTTGGGGTTCAGTGTTTTGCTCAAAGACTCTTAAATGTAGTCAGAAATCGAATGACCAACCTATCAGCCTCTCTGCACTATAATAAAACACTATTGGGATACATAATAGTCAGTTTTTAGTGGCTGTTACCATTTTTCCCCCTTTCCCCCCATTTCTCTCAGTAAAATTGCAGTTAAATTGTGACATAAACAAGTAGGAACAAGCTTACTAGGCTCTTTTTTTTTCTTTTTTTTTTACCTGTTACTACTCTCTAACAGGTAGAAATGTTAGCATGTTTGTTGACATGGGTGGAAAAGCCAATGAATCTTTTCCTAAAGCTTTTTGTGCTACCATGATACCACTGTAGGTTGTCAAAGTCAAAAATTATATTCAATATATCCAATTGGGATAAAACAATTATTGTGTTATATGATTGTGTTTTATAGGGGCAGCTGTAGCTGAGGATGTAGAGCAAGATGTTGACCAATCAGAAGATCAGTCACGACGCATCCATCAGAGTTTGGCGTGTCTGTGTGAATGTTAGATAAAACCGCTTAGGTGTTGATTTGTATGAATGTGTATGTGATTGGGTGAATGAGATTCGTAGTATAAAATGTTTTGAGTGCTCAGTTAGAACAGATAAGTGCTACATAAGTACCATTCAGCATTCAGTCCATTTATATGGACCAAAATAATTGTGATTACGGTTTTTGTCATAAGGAAGAGCAGCCAATCCTATACCACTGCTTATTCAATGATGGATTGCCAACAAGAGCTCAGCTCCTAAAAAGTGTTGCCTTCTTGAGCTGCACAGTAAAATCAACCTGAAGATGAGGACTTCATGAATTAGATATATAGGTGACTGATTGTTTTGTGCATTAATAAGGTTGCTCCCTGCAATTTTCATGAAAACTTTCATAGCAGTCCCTTTTGCTTCACACCTTTTACATAATTTATCCCCAAAATAACTGAAGTTTGGAGGCCTGTCGCAACTGTGGTTTTCAACTCTCCCTCTTGTTTCCTGACATTTCTGCTATCTAATCTATTCAAATTTTTCCATCCCCAACTTTATCTTATTGAGGCCACAAATCTAATATTTTTATCATCAGTTAATGTTGTCATCAATTCAGTCAAAATAATGGAAATGTAAAAGTATATGTCTTCGGCAGGTCAAAAGTTAAAAAATCCATCCATTCAGTTTATTCCGCTTATCTAATTCAAGGGTCAGGAGGCTGGAGCCGATACCAAGGTAGGGTACAACTGCTCAGGTTGCCAATTTTGTCGCACGGCTAACACAGAGAGACAGATAAGCATTCACACCTATTTCACCAATTAACTTAATATGGACGTCTGTGCACTGTGGCCAGAGTGCCCATATAGAGCCCACACAGGTGCAGGGAGAACATGCAAATTCCACATGGGAAAGCCCCATCTGACCAGCAAATCCTAATCCAGGACCTTCTGGATGTGATGGTGTTAACCCTTCTAACAATCATGCACATACTCGCACCCTGATCGATGTCTCGGGGGAAAAATGGGTTCAGTATCTTAGCCAAGAACACAGCTGCCCGGCTAGCGTAATAAAACTTTTAAATGTACCCAAGGAAAAGCTAGAAATCCTCACTTTCCTCTTTTTGCCATTTCCCCCAACCATCCACAGCAGATGACTGCCCGTTCCTGACCATGGTTCACTCAGAGGTTTCTTCCTGTCAAAAGGGAGTTTTTCCTTTCCAATGTTGCCAAGTGATTGCTCAAAGGGGGTCGTCTAATGGTTGGGGTTTCTTCTGTTATTGTAGGTTTTTTAGCTTATAATATAAAGTAACTTCAGGTAAATGTTGTTGTGATTTGGTGCTATGCGTACAAAGAAAACTGAACTGAATTAAAGTACTGGCAGACAATTCTTTTCAAAAATGTCAATCAGTATCCCCTCTATTGACAAATTGATCTTAGATTGCTACACGTGCATAAAATCAAACCAATCTTATGATTAAATGATTCGAGATAAAACTTTAAGTACAGTCTGCAGATTTAAAACAGAAATGACACACAGGTTGCTGTAAGCAGAACTAAACCTCCAGTCTGGTGCCTCTGAGAACTCGCTTAGAAAGCTACAAAATCAAATATTAATCACTGAAGAGATAATTTTATGTAATGCAACCCCATGTTCAACTCACCTTGACCTCCTCCTCCTCCTGCTGTTCCAGTAGCGGGGAGTGTTCCGTTCCTACTATCTCTTCACCAGTGGGAACGCACAGGCTTGGCTCCACTGTCGCCGCCACACCCATGTACCCGCCGGCTTCTGCCTGATAGGTTTCCATCTGCCCCGTGTTCCACAGATCAACCAGCGGAGGGTGAATTTGATGAACCAGACTGTGGATGGTGCTGTTGGGTGTTGCTTGCAAAGAGTGGTTGGCACTGTGTAGCCTGTGCTCCAGAGACTTGAAACACACAGAAAAGAGTAATCAGTAAAATGTGAGGAATGAGCAGTGCGACCTGTTTGCCAGCTTGAATGTTTCATGACATGCTCCCCATGTCAGTATGCAGTAAGCTGACTTTGTTTTCCTTAGGCAACAGAGGTGATATGCAGATCTTTTTGTACAGTATAAGAAATTCCATCCTCATGCATGGAATTCTTTTTATTTTTGTTTAAAAAATGATTTGGATGCGTCCCTTTGGAAGAATGTCATATTTTTGCAGGTTCAGCTGAGCATTTAATGAAGGATTCTTGACAAGAGTGATGACTCAACAGTGTGAGGTGTGTCAGCATTCACATCAGATGCGGCTGAGTCATTGCTTAGGCTAAAATCTTTTCTATGAAGTAATGCAAAAACAAAAACGAATAAAAGGAGATGATTAGATAGAAAAATGTCGAGTTAAGATTATTTTGTTGAATTTCTATTTCCACAGTCAAGAGCGAATTTCAGACTGAGCATGAAACCCAGGAGGTAAGAGTTTCTGAGAACATGTTCTGAATAAAAGCCCAGCTTTTTTAGTCTATAAATGCTGTGATGTGTGGGTTTGTTCATGTGCTGTACTTGTGCCTATACAAAAGTGAACAAATAAATAAAATAATGTGTTGATAAATTTATTTTACCAGACAGTATTTTATAACAACCATCTCTGATACTCAAGCCTTACGCATTAGCAGCAACATGTAGTGTCTCATTTGGATTAAAACCCAGACGGCGGCACTCTCAATCAATCACCTGCTGTTGCTGATACTGCAGAAGCTGCTGTTGGTGGTAGTGCTGAAACTGTTGGATCTGCTGCAGCTGTTGTAGTTGACTCTGCTGGAGAGTGAACTGCTGCTGCTGTTGCTGAGACAGGAAGTGAGCAGCGGCCTGCCCATCGTAGCCCTCCGTACCCATAACGTAGGAGCCAGCAGGGGGAGACGCCACAACGGAGGGATCGTTGTTGATGGGCTCCCAAGCGTCAGAAGAGGAGAGGCAGTAGTGGCCCTGGGAGACGTATGTGTGAGGCCACACCTCCGCTGAGGAGTGGTGCAATATCTGATCTGCAGGAAATAAAAAAATGTGGCAGCTGTTAGCACTCTTCAAAATGGGGGCAGCAGATGGACGCAGGAACACTGTGTTTTATGATTTTTACAAAAATCCCACTTTTCAAATTTGCTGGAATTGGGAAAAAAATGAGCAATTTCTTAAAATCTTGAAATTACAACTTTTAATGACCAACAGTTAAAGCTAATAGCTGTTGAGATAAATGTAGATCTGGCTGTTAACTACTCTGAAAAAAACTCAGCTGAAATCTTTCCACACTGGGTGAAAATGTTATGACAGAAACTCTCCAGTATGAACCGAACAGAGTTGAACACTGGCACACCTCGCACTGTTGAGTCATCATTTTGTCAAACTGTATAGTGCAGACAGAGCTTTGATTGCCTCCAGTGTTTCTTACTCAAAGTTGGAGGGCTATAAAGTGGGCTCACAGCCACATATTTTGCTAAGTGTCTGACTTAAAAACGATGCGATCAGTTAAGACTAATGCATTCAGGGTGCAGTTAAGAAAGTCTATTTTAAATCAGCAAAGCACTTACTCTAATTTTCTGCATTCAGAAGTCTGTGCTAAGGCAACATTGCAGTAAATTGCAAATATCCAAAATCACTGTTTATATCGATACAGTGTCTGGGTTTACCTTCCAAAAGTTCATGCTGGAAACTGAAATGGCCTAAAGTCTAGAGCAGAGGTGTCAAACATAAGGTCTGAGGTAGAGTTGGATGTCTCGAGACCCGTCTCGAGACTACTTTTACGTGGTCTGGGTCTTGTCTTGGTCTCGACAGACTTTGGTCTTGGTCTTGGTCTTGTCTTGGTCCTGATCCCTCGGTCTTGTCTTGGTCTCGCTGTCTCGGTCTTGCTGTCTCAGATTGGCATAGAGGTCAGGAGATTTGGAGTCAACAGTATCCATGACACACAACGTAACGTTCGATAATGTGTCATGCGCAAAAGCATCAGCTCTAAGAGCCGTGCTTAGAGAGTGCTTTGTAGTGAATCAGAAGAGTCGACTCCCATTGAGCGAGAGCCGGCTCCTCACTTAATTTCCTTTCGCTGCTCAGCTCTCACACAGTGGCTCAGCTATGCTCCAATCCCTCCATATTGTGGCCAATCACATGCGAGGATATAGGATAATATCATTATGTGAAAAACAGAGAGGGTGAGAGACGCGACAGTCAAGTGGAGCGTGTGCCTGTCCTCTCAGTAAGTGAGTGAGACAGTAGACAGCGGTGAGGAGGGCTGTGCGAGTGCATCGCAAAGACACATGAAATCATGCCTGACCCCTAAGAGGGACAATTGACCCCCTAATGATCCTCTACCTAATCACACGAGCCAAGGTGTGAAAACGGGTGTAGGTCACAATCGGGTGAACTCATTGCGAAACTTAGCCCCACCCTATCATGCAATTTCCTGAGGTCAGAAGGCCCAGGATGTGAGTGGGCGTTAAGGCATCTGGGAAGGGATCTCAAAACTGGATTATAGATGGCAAACAGTTGGTGTAGTAAACGACCGCCTCTGTTCAAAGATGGCTGTTCACAGTGGACATAGATGGCTTCTTTCACTCCTCTTTCAAACCAAATTGTCTTCTCAGTCCAAAATGTGAACACTGGCATCCTCAAAGGAGTGACCTTTGTCCTTAAGATGCAGATAGACTGCTAATGGTCCATCCCCATCTAAAGTTCAGACACTTTTCTTTCCAAGCTCTTTAGAATAAGGTCTGGGGGCCAGATGTGGCCTGCTTAAGTCTCCAATCTGGCCCACTGGACAGTTCTGGAAAATGGAAGATTGGCATAAATTCCAGACTTCTGTGTTTTCATAAGTTTTACAGCTTTTCCTACTGGTTTGAAATATACAAGTAAATAAGTAATAATAAGTAAAGAGGAAAGTTCCTGTTTTTACGCCATCTACTATAGAAATGTATGACTTTTACAGTGGGTTCATTATAAAAAATTAAAATTTAAAAAAAGCCCAAGAAAACAAAAAGAGGACATTCAGTCAATTAACAAAACTTTTCTGTTTTATAATTATAGGACAGTCTGCGCAACGAGCTAACAGAACATTTTCTCTAAATTTACCAAATTGTTTCTTGCAGTTTATGGCCAAAGCAGCACTTTCTTGTCATGTAAAGAAAGCAGTGCATTGTTTGTTTTATTAAACTTGCTTACGCTTACAGAAAGAGGAGTTTCACTTGTCCAGGCAACTTACGATCAGAGCGGGCTGTCTGTTGGCCACAATCTAAAGTGAGTTTGACATCTCTGGTCTAGAGAGACGAGACGCTGTAACACAATACTCTAACTACTCTGTTTAAAATTGATTTGCCACTTTCCAACCTCTTCCATTTTCTTACTCATAAATGATGTGGCTGTGTTTCACCAACAGCTGTTTCCTGGACTTTAAGTCTCAGACATATTTGTAGTCCTTTACCTCGACTGGTGATGCTCTCCTGGTTGACCTCACTGAGGTGAGCCACGCTTCCCTGGTTTGATCCTGACTGCGGAGTCTCACCATCCATTGACGACCACGCCAGGAGCGTTGCCTCTGAGATTGCAAACTGCTGCAGGATGCCTGAGGTGAGAATTCAGAGGGCAAGTCAGGATAATTGTTACTAAGACCTGCAGTACCACTCAAGTGGCTGATGACAGTTAATAGGGTGTGAAACTCTTGTCCTCAACCGACCTGCTGCAAAGCGAGCCTCTTTCTCCCCATCACTGAGGTCACTGTAGGCGTCGTTCTCCAGCCGCCGCTCCTTTTCTCGCTCCTGGGTAGTGATGCGGGACTGGAGGACGCTCCCCGAACCCACTGTCGTCATGCCCCAGTTTTGCCATTCAATCATGTGAGCGACACGACCCTGGGCCATGGCTGTGGGCTTGGTCACTCTTTCCTTCATTGTGCGTGTGACACCTGTTTTAGGAGAAAGACCCAGACAAGGAAGGAGCAGAAGGAGGAGGGAGGGTGGCCAATTTAAACAAAATGGGTGGAAGTAAGAGAAATTAAAAGACCAGAGGTTTAGAGAGAGGTGATTAGCCGAGTTGAGGGAAGGAGTAGAGAATGAACCGGCAGATGGGGAACAAAATGGGGGAAAAAACAAAAGAAGAGGAAGGAAGAGACATAAGATAGATTCGTTATTATCAAGTGTGCACTGGTTTTGGGTGGAGGAGGGTATGACGCTATGATGTGATGGCTCATGGAAATATGGATATCCGGCACGGTTCGACTGATAAATTGATTAAAGCAACTGTCATATAAATAATAAACCTTTCAGTGTTGGAGTTGTTGTGTCTGAAATTGGCTTTACCTCACATGATTAACCAGAACGAGTTTAAGTATAGCATACAGTTCCCATTTTTAAGGATCATTTACAACAAAAGCGCCTGATGTATTATATATATATTTGTTTTGATGTTAAACAGGACCTATTAGGCTCATTATTAACTCACATTTTAATTCTTGGACTTCACTGGAGTAGCTTTAAATGACTCGGGATCAAAATAAAACTCTCTCATCTTACACTGTGCCTTGGTTTAGCCTCTCTGTTCATCACATACAGTTTTACTTTGTCTTCCCTGAAATCCACCTTACCTGTAAGCCAGCTTTCTTTTGATTGGCTGCCCTTTGCAAACAAAAGGTTTGAACAGCAGGTGGTGGAGCTCATGTGCTCACAGCCAGAGCTGTGTGCCTGAGATAACCACATTAAGGATATCCGCATTCACTGACGTGTCTGAAGTGGTCTGAAAGTGAGCGATTAGAGCAATGTGAAGCCTGAGCTTTTGGCCTGCTGGGATTACTTTCACACACGCTGACCTCATTATTTAAAACTTTAACCATATTTAATATTAGCATCCAGAACTGTACCAGTGTATAAGCCTATTCAAGATTATTTATCTAAAGTTCAGGAGCAGGACCACACCCACAACAGTTCCTTTTCCAGCCGTATTTCTATAAGTGCCTATTTGGCCCATCATCACTTTTTCTCTGCTTGTAAGCCTCTCTCAAAGGTATCAGGGGAGCCACCGCCTCAGCGAGCCTGTGGCATAGTTCGTTGCTTCGTTATTAACAAACATTTTCATTCGCATCTGGGGCTTTAGTCCTTGCTAGTGAATATCAATCTATACATTTATCTTTAGAGAAATAAACAAGGATAACCACAATAGGCCCGCCTTTAAGAAGTAAACAAAATACCCAAACGCCTCTGGGATGTTTGAGACTGCTCATTTTATTAAAATATTGAATATCTTAAATTAATAACTGCTCGTAATGAAAACATTATCAGCCAAATCCAACTATTCAAAAGTCTGTAGTTAAAAGAGGGTTTTCATGAGCACCCATTATAAGCTCAGAGAAATGAAAAAGGGTTGTGGAGGTGACATTCGCGTGTTTAATGAGACTGTTAACATCACATGGAGGGGAGACGGCAGGAGACGTGTCTTGTCTGACAAAGGTGCATCATGGGATGGAGCAGGTTAATTGGGGTGAGGCGGCTGTGTGGCATGAATAATGAGAGGTTGGCTTGTTGACATGATAGCTTCTTCACACCTCTGCTAAGCTGCGCCGGGTAAACAAAAAACTCCTCTCTTTCTCTTTATTGCGCTTTGGAAAACTCAAAGCTGCTGAACATACATTTAATTTCCTGGTGCCATGCCACTACAAACTCATATCTGTTTAACAGCTCTGCTCCATATTTCCACGCGACTAACATGTACTGTAAATCCCTGGCTGCCTGATTCTCTCTGATGGTAGCACATGATGATGGGATTCATGAATAAATTATAGGACAAATCCGTACCACAGCACACGGTATAGCAGCTGGACTTCATTACACTGTACTGCAGTACAATTCACTGCACTCAAATAAACTGCACTACACAAAACAGCTGGATGAAACCAAAAAACGCTGCACTAAAAGAAAGCACTTCACTACACTAAATCTGTTCGACACGGCACTTTGCACAGTCAAAACATCCATACTAATACTTGCTCAGAACAGCACAATTTCACAACCACTTAACATAAAAAACTACACTTCCCACTCACCTTTTCTTAGAGCAACAAGCTGTGTTTGTGTGTGTATGTGTGTGTATGTGTGTGTATGTGTGTGTTGTTTTTGAAGCTGAATTTGTTCCGTCAATGACTCCTCGTGAGTCATTGACGACTGATATCACAGCGTGGAGAGGAAGTGATACAGGGGAACCCATTTAGGGTACCATGCTGACTCCAGGGCCCGTCTGAGGACAGAGCCAGCATGGGGTCGTTTACCAGTTACAGCACAGACACACACCTGACACACCTGACAGAGAAGACTTAGCCAGAGCCCCGATGCCATAGGCGTTTGAGTTCCTCTTGAGCCGGGGCAGGATTGATGTGGTGTCTTCCATAGACAGCTAGAAGGAGAGAAGAGAGAGGAATGGAGGAGGAAAGTGTGGAGAAAAGGACAGCATGGATGGTGTGAGAGGCCACACAGAGACAGTGTGACATGACAGTGTGTGTGTCAGAGGGGTGAGTGGAGAGGACAAGTGATAGAGGTGTTGGGTTAATACAAGAGACAGAATTTGCATTTCCCAAATCTTGATTCAAGAGATATTCTACAAAATAAATATCATATAAATCTAGGGTTTCTGATTGTGCTCACACCAGTATAATAAACCGCAAGACGGACTATACGGCTCAGGAGGTGGGGGTGTCATAAATCAAAACGCGCAAAAGCAACAAATAGATAGGGAGAGAAAAGTAGTAGATGAAGGAATGATGCCACAACACTTACATTGATTCCTTCCCATGAAAATTCTGAACGTCCATGCTGAGGAAGAGAAATAGGAGGAGAGAGGGATGGGGAAAGGAGGAGCAGGAAAGAGTAAGAGTGACAGGACAGAGAGGACATTGACATGCATCGGGGTTGGGGGAGTGGGGGAGTGGGGGGAGGACGGAGGGGTTGATTGCACATCAAGCATGCGGAGGAAGAAATTAGGAGAAGGGAGAGGCAGACACACAGGATTTTCCAGGAACAAGGAAAGTGAAGAGCCAGAATGACAGGGAGAAGGGAGGGGATTAAACAGGGATCAGTTTATATTTGCTTAGTTGTGTAAAGCAAACTGAATACGCTACGGATGAATGAATTTCCTCTTCGGTTACATGTGCTGCCAGAAACATTGAAAGCCAGCAGAAAACTGTGTGTGTTTGCGAGAGCGAGATATCAATAGTGTGTTGAACTGTATCTGATCCTGCACACAGACAGGGGACTGAGGCTTTCAGGAGGAAGGGGACATTATGTGTTTATGTGTGCGTGTGGTGAAGGCAGACGCTGAGAACAAAGCAGATAAACACTCTCTCTATCAGCTGGACTGATACTAACCGCACTGGGAACACTGGTGTGCTACTGGCTGAGCTGATATTTTGTCCCCTTTACTGTTGATGTACACAAGCGGCAGACAGACAGTCAAGACTGTCAGAAAGCTCCAGGTCTACTTTCTTCTGGATAAATGCAATGCAAGCTGCACTGGTGGCACAAGTCTGAAGATCCTTCACTTCAGTAAAGGCATCACTAACATCACGTCAGTGATGCTTTTACATACATCAGCTAGTTTGCATAAACCTGGGAACATGTAGCCTGGCACAAAGTCTCCCTAAAAGCACCTCTTAAACTCACTAATTAACATTTAAATGCTTAATTAGTCTTCAAATCCCTCTTTTCCTAGATTTGTGTCATTAGCTTATTTTTTCTGGTCAATCTGCAGACTCAACAGAGTGTCACCTGAGAAGAAATAGCCTGTAATTAGAAAAACAGCTGTGGCCCTTTTTTTTTTTTGCACATTTATGCAGATTAAACAAACAACATATGGTGCTGATAGTTGGAATTTTCATTTTTAGACTAGTTGTTTTTAGTTAACTACCTGCTGCCTGTAGCTTTGTGTTTCTTTTAAACCTCCATTTAATCAGGAATTAAAACTCGGGAAAGTCATTCCAGTCCAGCCCTTATGCTGTTTGCAAGTTCATGCGAAGGATCTGCCACATTTAGTCCTGTTCCAAACCAACTATCCTTAAATAAAAGTAGAATAAAGACTTCCCTCAATACTCTGCACCCATGCAGGCTTACTAATTACATGAGGTAAAGGTGCAGCACCAGTTTTGTGATGTGAAAAAACACTCCATGCACTTCCAAACATAATATGCTTGTTGTCCTTTCAGTAATAAAAAAAATTCAAGTGACTTTCATGGAAATTTAGTACATTTCTGCATGTTTTTGTAATTGCAGGTATAGGTCCCAGAGAAAACACTATATTATATATTTAGCTTATAGTAATGTCTCCTCATTGTATTCTCAGCATCTATTTTCACCTACTGCAACACATCAAATTTAAAAAAAAAAGTAAAATACAACGTAAAAATATGCTCAACTCGAAGTAAATAAATTAGAATTAGAATTTTTAGCTACATTAAAAATAACAGTGTAATGTTAAATAATTATAGAAATGAATTAAAGTTCAATGTAAACACAGTTCTTTGTTAGTCTTACTGACTGCTCTGCTAGTCACGTTCTAGTGCTTTATTCTCTACACGTCAAGCACTTTATCGAAAAACTGCAAAACTTTGTTAATTATCTTCAGTGGTCAATAGAGTAAAATGTAAAGATTATGTAATTCAATTCTAGGTTAAGATAATATAATAATGAGAGTGTGATGAGAGGGGAGTGTTTATAATCTCCTTCAGCTACATCTAGATGCTTTATGTTAATCAATGTCTGCCTCTTCCTTCCCTCATGTAATTCTATTCTTTGCTCCCACTTCCTCCATCACTCGCTCTCTGGTCGTCCCTGTCTCGCTCTCCATTCACAGGAGTGGGTGTGAGGAGAGAGCTGGGCTGCCTGGAGCAGCTTTCCCTATGTTCTTTTCCAATAGCCCTGACAACACTGATATATATGTATAGAAAGTGTTTGTGTGTGTGTGTGTCTTTTTTCCCCTCTCTGCAGAACCACGGGGGCATTCTGGGGCACGACGCATAAATAAATGATGCAATCAGTCCACAGTGCATTTGGTGGAAAAGTGAAGGTCTCTACACTTTAGTCCAAAATGGATCCTGCTCCTGTGTCCTTTCTCAGAGGCATCAGTTTTAGAGCACGAGATCAGTAATGCAGCGGGAGAGGAGAGGAGAGGAAAATGTACAGTGATAATGATGTGTAGGAAGTTGGAGAAAGAGAGGAGTGATGCCTCTGCCGTTCTGCTTTGAACCAGCACTGAGGAGTGACTCTGTCAGACAGCTATAACAAGCTTCAGACATCCTAGCAACAGCAATAAGCCAACCAAACCAGCGATTATTCAGTCATCCAGCCACACCACCCCATCTTGGCGAGGGAAGTGTAGCGGGAGCGACTGACATTGCCATGGCGTGATCTACTTCGCTAATCTACTAGCATAAGCACTGGTGTTACAGCTCATCGTGTGGCCATGTTGGTTCCTCAGGTGGAGTGGAAAACAGTTCACTGTCAGAGGAAGTCAACAACACGGATGAGCAGGAGGAATCACTGAAGACTTACTTGTTCCCCATCCTTTTGGACTGGCACGCCATCTGACGCTGAGAACGCGTTGAACAAGAGAGACAGAGAGGCACCCAGAGAGAGGGAAGAGGGGGGAGAAGAGAAAGAAACATTAATATTTATTCTTAATTACATTCAGTGACAAAACTGCTTCCACAAAATGTTCATGAAGGCATGGTTAAAAACTAATAAGGGAGATATTTTTCTTTTGTGTGCCTACATTAACAAATCATTTTTACACTTTATTTATAAAAGTAGTAGTAAGACCCACCTCCAAAAGAAAACCAATAACTCAGATGAAACCACAAGTGTCACACCTGAATTATAATAAATACATACAGCAAATATATATAAGAAAAACAGTAAACACCCATGACGTGTGTCATCATGAGGGACTGGATACAACCCATTTATCAGCATCCATTATCAGTATTCTTAGAAAGGTTGAGTGCTATTGGGAAAGGCTGTCAGTTCTGAATTATTGCCTAAAATAAATAAATGAATACGTTTACTATTTTCGGCATCACCCCAATGCCCCCAATTTAAAAAATGCATGTATACTTTATAAATCAAATAAAGGTTTTGTACCTAAAAATACACAGCAATCTTTATCCACTAAGCACTTATTGGCAAATGTGTGAACAGATTTTAATGTCACATAAAAATCTGGACATTTCCCTGAATTCCTCTCAGCCTTTTCAATCTCGATGAATCTGGATAGATTTTCCAGGAAAATCCAATCACCTTTAAGTCTCATCCTTTTCTGCTCCTCAGCACCAGCAGTGCGTAAAACTGGTGAGAATCACCTTAGAAATACAATCTGCTAATGTCAACAAATAGAGGCTCACTGCACAGTGGATTCCAGTACACACCACACAAAAAACAAACACACAAAATCTTGTGATTCCACTTTTACAAAGACAAACAGATGGCAATGTTTTATAACATATGTATAACACTTTTATAAAACCATTTATGTTCGTCAACCAATCGCCTCTCACAGTCAGACATAACTACACGATGTTAGTGATGCAGCACTGATGAGTGGCAGTCTAAATAATCTTTAATTACACCAGTGAGGAGAGTCAATAATTTATATATAAAAAATGATATAAACAGAGGGTTTAATGGCTGTTTGTAACCAAGAAATTGAATTGACAATTGTTTTAGGAATATATTTATAAATACGTATATATTTTTTTACATATTCTGTACTTTCTTTATGTTTGGTGATGTATTAATTAATTAAAGGACGGATATTAATAAATATCAAGGAGAATAACAGCATATCTCTGAGTCCGTGCTGCCATTTCACTTGAATCTTACAGGGCGCGCTCCACTTATGTAGGCTAACTAACCTCATTAAGGTGTTAGCCCTTAATGAAGGACGCCTTGGACATCTCTGTGCTGTGTCGGACACCATAACATTGAAATCTTGCAAAGAGATGTGACCAAGCCAGCTGTTCTCATTGGGGTGAATCACGGTTAGTAACATTTTCAATCCACATGGATATTCACGCATAAGACAAATAGTGCACTAAAAAAGGAAATATATATAGTAAATATTAGCCCCATTAATGATACGAAGAGAAACAGAAAGTTCTTGATTTTTGTACCCAAGCCTGTACAATAAAGGTGAAGGTGGCTCTTCACCTTTATTACCGGAAGTTAGTATGGCTGAGAAAAATACTGCTCAGCCACAGCATAAACTTACCTCTGTGTCATTAAGGCTGTAAACACGATATCTCAAAAAGCTTTGAACTCATCCTGATTAAACTTTGTAGGGGTGTAGAGTGAGGTCATGTTAACAATCCATTAAAATTTGGTTTACATCCATTGAGGTGTTCAAGTTCAACTTAATGATTTGTTGGTCATAAATAAACAAAAAGCGTCATAACTGAGAAACCATGGTTCTTAAAAGTGTGGTGTGTGTTGCAAACATATAGAAAGTACCTTATAAAGATTTGAACTATCATATCACATTTAACCTCTGACCTCTCCTTCAAGGTCAATAGATTGTGCTGAAGGTCAAAGTGATAACAATGCTCTATAGAGTTATTTAAAAGTGTTTCTTACTGGCATGTAGTCACATCACTTGCTTTGGACCTCTGACCTCTTCTTCAAGGTCAAATAAGGTCAAACATTTTTAAAACTATGTTTAAAATTCTACCGCCTTTGTTAGTATTGACAGCATTTAGGAAGTGATACAGGTGTTTGCATGTAAATATCATGTCATATTTGACCTGTGACCTCACTTTTACATTTCACAGCTGCCTTTCTTTCAAGCTGACCCCAGAATGTGTTACATCTTTAAAGAGATCATCAGGAGAAAGAGCTGCCTACTTCTACTGCTATTACATCCACTACTCCTGCATAATGTTTGCGTTATAAAAGTAAATATCTGTCATGCAATCCTCATGTGATTTTTATTGCACTCCAAACTTCTTAAAGTATGTTTAAAAAGATAAAGAAAACAAAATTAATATATAAAAAACACGTTACAATTCCTTTAAAAGTAAATACTGCCGAGAGAGTGAGCTGCAATGGTGAAGTTTTCCAGCTGAGTGCTTCTTGTCTTACATATACAGTCGGACTACAGTAACAATGTACCTTTAGTAACTTATCAACATGACTTCAGTCGGTTCTGTTCATTGTTATGCATTATCACTGCTTTGCCTAGTATGTTAGCCCAGGCCTACATACCTAGCATTAGTGCAAGCAACAGGATGCTGACTGCAGCTCACTTAGTGGCCACAACAAGAGCTACTACACAACGACCTTAAAATGTAATTACCTTCATTCGGCATTCATGGCAACACATTCAACAAACCAACATATTCCTCCTTTTTTTAAAGCCTTTAAGTGTTCATGGTGAAGCAGACTGGAGTAAATAAAAGATTTTTCTCCCAAGTTTGACTCTTGGCTGAACCCGTTAAGCTGTCATTAAAATTTTGTTATTCTGCATTTCAGACCTGGTCAGTCTACTATGCCTCAATCAAGACCATTACCTCCTTGTTTAGCTGAGAGCTTCTATCAGCCCCCTGCAGGTTTTACTCTCAAATCACTAGAATGCAAACCAGTGCTGGAGAGCAACAGAGGAAATTTAATCAGTGATTGTATTTTGGTCAAATTCTGAAGTATACTAGAGAGGAAACAACACCACTGCATCAATCTGCAATCTTAACTTGTAGTTAACTGTACTGAAAAATGACATTTGAAAGCTGATTAATCTATTTGTGGTCATGCAGTTTCTAACATACTTTAACTGCATCTTGTTAAGTAAACTTTTGAACATTTACATGAGTAAGATTTCATATCGCAGACTTCTAATAGTCTACTTTGCTTCTATTGTGTTCCTATAAAACTGATAAATATTGACGCCTGCGTCACACTTAGCAATGTACTGCTTAAAATGGCAGATCAAATACAAAGCTGTCCACCCTGCATATTGTAGGTGTAACTTGTGTGAAATACACCCTCTCTGTTGGATAAATGAACGTTATTATCCCTCCTCGTTCCTGGTTGTCCAAATCCTAATTAAAACATTGGTTTAATTAGAGAGTCGTTGGCGGTAATGGAGTTTAAACACGGCCTCAGTCTCTAGGTGCTCCTCTGTATCAGAGGGTCTGTGCTCTGTGTGTACAACTCTCAGAGGGGCTTACTCCTGTATCAGCACACTGTGAGTCTGCGTATGTGTCTGAGTTTGCGTGTTTGTGTGTTGCTGAGACAGTCGCGGTTCTCAACAGCTGCATTTGGCAATCATGAGCGATTCCTCGGGAGCTCTGAAAAAAAAAAAAACACAGAGAGTTGTTGGCTCTCTAGATGTCCAGTGATGTCTGTGACCCACTGACCCAGTGATTCAGAAACATCAGCTCTGGTCTGTCTCTGTTGGGCTCTCAGATATTACCCTTCCCTCTGAACTCCATCCAGTCACATCAAATCACTGCAAGGGCAGTGGACAAGGGACAGGCTTCATTCCAGAAATTGGCCCTCTTTGCTCAGCAGGAAGGGATGTGCATATTTCTTTGGACACAGGAATCACACTCATTTCAGTGGGAATTTTGGGTAAAGTATTGGCATATATCATAAGTCTGTAGGTTTTAATATATTTAAAGTGTTTCTTCCAGGAGAGACTGTGTTTTATCATCCTGTTTTCTTCGACCCAGTTTTCCTCAACCATCCAAAAAAATTTTTTTTGCTTTTGTTTCTCTTAATACCTCAGGACATCTGCACAGGAGATGTGTGACGTTACTGTATGTATAAATAGCTGCTTGGATAGATATTACTGGATTAAATTCACCTAAGGGACATTGAAAGTGATGCTTGTAGTTTAGGTCTGAAGGTAAAATTACAAGGAGTTTGTTAACAGTTGTATCTCAGCCTGGACATGGTGATTAAATAAACATTTTTTTAAACTTAACAATGTTTAAATGAAGAGTCAAACAAATACCAATATGGCAACTCATAAGTTAGACTGCTGGCTTGATGTGTAACCAGTGGTGATCCATGCCACAATTTTGATTTCCTCCTGCCTGTCAGTGTTTACAAGTGCAGAAAAACACAGAGAATACATTTTGGCAAGTGCGATTTCTTTTTTGTTCCCCACACTGACTGTTTACCTGCATGCAAGCAAAGCGTGCTCAAACATGATTATCATGCAGCGTGTTTGCTATTGACCAAACTACAGACTCTGTAAACGCTACATGATTGTACATATGCAAATACTAAATAGGCTATTTATTTTTCTGCTGTCTTCACTGTGCGATCGTAAACATACAGTTATGGATCTGACTATAATTTTACTTTGATAATACTTTGTGTAAAATTTCAGTTTGGTCACTCGGCTCCAAAGACAGGAAGTTGAATTCTGGCATAATGACTAGAACTGATGAGCTAATATGACTTAAACTGTGGATGAATGTCAGACACAGGGATTAACCCTTTCCTAGTGACACATGTGAGCCACATAAAACATTACCACTGATGATCACAGTATCTAAATCTTCTGATTATGTTTAAATGGAACTAACAGCATACATAATAATGCACATTTTTCTTTCAAATGACTTGTGGAATACGGCAGAAACATTATCGTAGATTAGCTGATGGTTCCGCCACAAACTGCAGAAATAAAGAGACCACTTTGTATCCAATGAGTGGACGGACGCATTAATATTCAAGTGATAAATTAACGATTAGAAATGAACTCTGTGTGACCTCGGAAGGATTAATCATGCATGTGTGATTGTTAGCACTGAGGATTGAGGTGTGATGGGGTTATTTATTGGCTGATATGAGGTAGCTGGGGAGATGTCTCATTTTCTGCCTGGGTGGGAGAGAGTGTCCCAGATTTCTTCCCCATCTGGGTTAAAAATCTGCCCAGCAAACACAAACTACATAAACATACATGCACATTCACTTGAGTCTAGCCTCCAGCAACCTAGTGTATAGTACACTGCACAGTGACTCACACCATGCCACTCCCACTCTCCCTCACTTTAGCTTTTACAGTCTCTCTCCCTTGCATCCCTCAGCCTCATTTGGCCAATTAGCAGATTAGCAGTCACTCTCCCCACGCATGAATCACAATATGGCAAAAGAGTAGGTACAACCTACCACTGGGAAGACCTCCAGCCTTTACACAGCAATGGACCAGAAACATTACATTAACTGTGCATACAGCTATAGTCGTATGCACAGTATATTTACTTTGCGATTACATCAAAGAAGATTTTGTGAAGTGAGGCATGAGAGTTTGTGTCTAAATCGTGCCATTTTTAGTCAGTTATTCGTAGTTCACAGAAAATCTCTTTATATGATGGGGTCAGTAGTCATTATCCAGCATCTCAGTAGTTTCTTTTTATCATGGCATACACTGTATCTCCGCACTCGAGTAGGTGATGCTGTTGGGCTCTCAGCAGCACAGTGAGCGAATGTGTTATTCTGCAGGACGGATCCCTCCTTGAGGAAACAGCAACAACAACAGAGCACATGACCAGAGCTCTGAGCCAGCTTTTCTTCCCCTGGCACTCACCCTCCTCCACCGCACACACAGCAGTGCAGCGCTCTGGATACCCCCAGCTTAGCTCAGCCGAGGAAAAGGAGCAAGTAGCTGTAAGGGAGGAAGGGCAGAGAGACTGAAGAGGGGGGGAATAAAAAGGGAGTAACGCGACTGTGCGTAACGAACAACTAAAGATCTGCAGCGGCCGCACTGTCAACTCCAGCTCTGGCTGTAGTGGGTTGACGGCTCCTGCTGAAGTGGGAATCGTTTGAGCGTCATCTGTCTTTTTTACCCCCAGTGCCCTGCAGCAATAACAGCGAGGATCCAGGGGGTTTGGTGCTTGTTTACCGTGACAGCTGCAGTAAGGCTGGTTGCCACCATGGGGTACCGGCTTGGATGGCAGCCCTCTTGCAGCGATATGTGCAGATGCTGGGTTATTGAGCATCAGAGTTCAGCAAGAACACAGCTGAGGACCAGAGCCCAGATGGCTGGGAGAGATGGCAGAAAACTGAGCTAACGGTGTCTCAGGACATGATCCAGTCACATGCAGACACCCTGACATACACATACTGACACTATAACACAGCACGAGACGACCATTAACCTGGTGAAATGGCATTTCTAAGGTTTGTGCCCTCTTCCTGACACGCTTCATTAATCTGTCTCTACACGAATGTGGCTGCTATCCCGAGCAGGTCTCCATCACTGATACGGGGTGAATAACTTCCAGCAGTCACCTGTGCAGTGTGGTAACTAAAAGCCTTGGGCAGATGTACCTGAAGCCCATCATTGTGACTCTAATAAACACCCTAATAGCCTGTTAAATATATAATGAACAATTAGACCTGAAAAGGAGGAAATGCTGTTATCCAGTTCTGTTTAGATAAATGGATGGAAACCTGTAGAAAGAGAAGAAATCATTAAAGTATGAGGCAGCTCGTGTACTTTGTATGCAGGAAATCTTTGTTTTCCTTGCTCTTTGATATTCAAAGGAGACTTCCCATCTGTGAGAACATGGCCTTTTTTATCAGCACTGAAGTGGTTAGTAGCTGCAGATAACACAGAGACAATCTGTGCTGGTCGCACACTAATGCCGAGCGCATCCACAAACGCACATATATTCATTTTTTCTCACACACAGCACACACACACTCAGAGATCAAACTGTAGGGATGAATTTTCTCCTTCACAGCATTATATTTCAATTTCATAACTCACTCTGCGGCTGAGTCACATTGTTTATAGAATCGCCTGCCATCATGTGCCCACACACAGGCCTCTTATTTCTGATCTGCCACATACACACAAGCTCACATTTGCATGCACATATACAATATACAATGTTATACCTATAATCATCCAGGTTTGTAACCTGGTATTGGTAACAAGGAAAATTATAATAGCGCACATCAGAGAAGTGACAAAGAGGCGCTCACACACACACACACACACATACACCTTCAGGTTAAGACCCTGTGTTAAATCTGTTACATTAGAATCCTTGAACGTAAGAATACTCTTTGAGCACACATACCATTGCACGCACACAATGGTCATCGGGTCTCACCAGGTGTCTCTGAGTACTACATCACTGAGTCATTCACCTTGAATATGCTCCTGAGCACAAGGCTTTTCTATCCTATTCTAGCCAATCAATCAGACTCTACCTCTGCCAGATTTGCTAGTTTACAGGCAGACTGATAACTGGCAAATCCGGGACATGGTGTCAGTTGTTGTGTGTTTGTGTGTGTGTGTGTGTGTGTGTGTGTG
>NW_024582441.1:836800-908846 GCF_018398535.1 Haplochromis burtoni
TGTGTGTGTGTGTGTGTGTGTGTGTGTGTGTGTGTGTGTGTGTGTGTGTGTGTGTGTGTGTGTGTGTGTGTGTGTGTGTGTGTAAAGGCATGGTGTAGCGGGGGTGTTCGGTTTTAAATTTAATGGCAGGGAATCCCTCGCTGTAACGCAGCAGAAACAGAGCAATGGAAGAAAGCGCTGAAGTAACATTGGTGCACATGGCGCTTTCACACCCACACAAAACATAAAAAATTCAGTAAGACCGCTACACCACAAGACGCAGGTAAACTGGGGGTCCATACACAAACACATGCAGTACCATGGAGGCGCAAAGACACCAAAACTTCTGAAAACTGAATGGGCTGAATGCCAACATTCTACTTTTTTAATAATATGTTACTAAATGTAAACATGATTTTCTACAATTAATTAGTTTTATTTAATAGGATGTTGATAAAAAAAAAATAAAATGAAAGAACAAATCATAAACAAAACACATGCAATACTCCTTCTTACAAGCGCATTTCAGTCACCTCAGGCCCAGAAAAGCGTTGTGAATCGATGCCCAGCCTTAAGCAAGTAAACAACCACAAACACTCACTCACACTCATACTAGAACTGGCTCTTACTGCTTATTGAATCAGCAAATAGTGTGTCAGCTAACTGGTAGTGACGAGTCTAGATAAAGGGCTGCACAAACAGGTGAAAGTCATCACAATGTCCCACATTCATATCTATAATTTCACCACAGCAGGATGAACTACAGCAGTTACAGTCACAAAGCACACAATGCCCTAAATTATAGTGATTAATGCTTCAAGGAGTTGCAGGTATAGTGCTGCCTGGTAAGTGTACACAGGAAAATTAGCTCAAGTGTAGCTTTTGCCACAGTTATTACTGATTAGATTATCTGCATTACATTGAGAAATATGATCGGCATCGTGGGGCTGTGACAGTTTTACACTGACACTGGCTTTTCTGTGGGAAGTTGCTCTGAAAGATGCAATTAAACTCTAATTTTGTCATAGAATGTAGTGCCTTTTGTCACTGACGAGGTTAAGAAGAATGCGCATCTCCCATCTGCTGCATCTCAAGGCCTTTTACCCTCTGAAGTGGTGATGGATGGATGCAGACAGTTTATCTGCTGTCTGTACGTCTGTCTTCGCTTGACTCGGTAACAATCAGTAACACAAAACAACCACTATCATATACTCTAGCGAGCCTACTGTACTTGTATGCAATTAGGTTGATAAGGCTATAAGCCAAACCTTTGCCTGGCAAAATAACAAGCAAACAAATAAAATATTTGCACAGCCTTAAACATTTGTAGTTCATTTTTGCCTACGTGTATCAGTTACTGAGTCTTTCGGATGAGATCTTTCAGTTTAACCTGACACCCGACACCTTTAGAGTAAAATAAGGGGCAAATAAAGCTTTTGGTTCACATTTCTAATATAAAAAATGCAGAATCAATATAGAACTATTTCCTGAGGGATACTATGCAGTATACTATATCAAAGGCTGGGCACAGCCGTATCGTTTGTGAGAAGAATCGAACAATAGTACAAACTGATATCAGAGCCTGACCACAGAGTGCACTCCCAGATATGATGGAGCTGGGAGAGATAGAAGGGAGACAGATACATCAGGGCTACTCCCGTGCAGAGACAGTTCCACTCCTTTTGCCTGCTGCTCCTCCTGTTGATCTCTGTTTGGCAGCGTGCACTGCAGTTGAGCTGGTCGATCAATAGCACACACTGAAGCCATTCTCACCCAGGATAAACACAACCCCGCCTTTGGATGGGCAGCACTGCTGCTGATTCTGTTACTTACAAAGAAATCAGACCGAGTCACACAAGCTGCTTGAAAATGCCCAGGCTTCCTTCTCTTAACTATTGTTTGTTTACGCATTTGTGTTAGATTATAGTGCACACAGCTTAAGATAACACTTGCAAACTGAAGGGAAATATTCCTTTTAGTGGATCTACAATCTCTACTGCTCTGGGCTGCTGGTCTAAAAACATATTCTCCCTTATCTTTATTGCTTATCCCTGACTCGAAAACATAATTGCAATTACTAGAGCTCCCTTATTAAATTCCTAAGCTTCCATGATCGCATGTATAAAAACGAGCATCAGTATACAGGTGACTCACCATTAGATTAATGGGGCACCTTTTCAAAGCTTTCTGCCTATTTCAGTCACATTATTTCCAACATCTAGGGTCTTCTGTCTTGATGTGAGTGTTGAAATAGGACCCCAGTTTCTTCTCCTGCTACACACTGTGTCAAGAAAAAACAGCCAGAGCTGCTGGATTTGCTGTTTCTGCTGTATTCAGTTCACACCTGCCTTCTTAACTGTGTCATCTTGTACTCTTTTTTGCATATTCTAGATATTTTTAAGAAGAATTTACATTTAGTTTTAAAAAAAGGGGGGGGCCTGGGAAAGGCGCAGCATGGACCCTGTTTGCAACAGGGTTCTGGTAGCCCTGTAAAGGCTGTGCTTGAGTGTTTTAGAAGAGTGAGTGACCACCGTGTCCAGACCCATGCTGTGCCATAAATATGTTTAAGAGCTGGATGTGCTAAGTGAGACATGAATATTTAACAGCAAAGAAAGTCTGTGTTTATTTTTACCTCGGCACGTGATTGATGCTACACACTAGGACGTGTAAGCGTGCACTGCAACATACCCGAATACATTTAAGCAAACAAGTGATTGTTTACCCGAGCTTTTTGGGTTTTTTCCCCCAGTGCCGGCGCTGTCGACACGACAGCTACGGGTTTATCCAGGACTATCCTCACCTGAAAACTCCCATCACTGCCACACACCCTCGCCTATGCATTTGCCCCTCCCTCTCCCCCTCTCTCCCTCGCCATCCGCCCATCTCTTCTCCTCCCCGCCTGCATTCTTCCTGCTCTCTCGTTATCCCCTTCCACTCTATGCCTATTATTCATGCAAATAACAATAAACTGTGCAAATGTCCTAAACAATGGCATTATCCCTTCTCTCTTTCTCCAAGCTATGTCTCCCTATAAATAAGCACCGCGCTTCCCTCTCCCGCCTCTCTCTCTCTCTCTCTCTCTCTCCTCTCCATCCCTCTGCCTCCTACTCACACATATACATACTGCCAAACAGCATCATAAATCATGGGATGGGAGGAGGGAAGAAGGGGAGCAAGGAGGTGGGGGATGCAGCCACACACACAGTAGCACATTTTAACACATATTGCTTTTGACATCTAGGTGGTATACTGTGCATACTGCCTCTGTGACCACACGTCCAGAGCTTGCCTTGAGACTGCACAGAAACAGAGGCAAGCAGCTCCCGTGCACAAACACATACAAAGACTGCTCCTAGTCTACACAAACCCTTTGCTCCTGTATGGACCCGCATCCTCCAGCATCTCCACTGCACCCCTGCACCCCTCACCCCAACCTCCCTCTAGCCCGCAGTAAGAGAAGTGGAGCTTACTCAGTCTCCTGGAGCCGATGCACCCCATGGTGTATTCACAAAGGCCCTGGACACAAGCGTAAAAGTGTTACCCAGACACGGCGCATTCTCCTTCTCCTTCCTCCTGCGACTCTCTCTTTCTCTCAGCTCTGGCTTCTTTTCTCTCGCTTCTCCGCTGCCGTCTCTTTTTCTCTCTCCCTCCTGCGCTTGCTCGATCACTCTCTCTCCCTCACCCCCTCTCTCTCCCTCTCTCTCTCCCTGCTGCTCTCTCTCCAGTGCAGTGTCTTAGAAGAGATCCGGTTAGTAAGTCAGTATGCCTGAGGGGAAAAGATTAGGACTAAATAAAGATGTGATGCATTACTGTAATTATTTCAAAACATGTATCATATATTTTTTTATTATAGTTATCAATAATAAGGATATCAACATATTTTATTACCTGTAACATTGGATTTTTAATGTTTAATTTAAGTGGCAGGAGTTCTGACTTTTCACGCAAATAATTTAACCTAAAGAGTGTGACGATGACAAAATATCTGAATATCCACCACATGCAGTCATTTAAAGACAGGTCAAACAACAATTGGACTGAGTATGTGTGCAGTGACGTGCCATCACTAAGATCAATAGCTGTGCTGAGAGTGTCGGTCTTCCATTGTTGTAGATATCACTGCACTGCTGTAATATTGTTGAGCTAAAATGGGGGATTCTCTCTCTGTCTCCCTCTCCCGTGTGCGTTCAGCCTAACAATGCACTGCAGCGGTTTCCTCGCTCCTCTCCTCCCCTTGCCATCTCCCTCTCAATCACCCAACACCTCCTCCCTCTTTGCACCCCCCTCTCCCCAACCTCCCCAACACTCATCGCTCAAAAAACATTCTCATACACCAACATGAAACAATCCTGAGGAGAGAGGAAAAAAGCAGCAGAGGGTTTTCCTTCACAGTCAAACTGCTGCTGAGTCTCCACCTCCTCCCTCTGTCATCCCTCACTATTGATCCGCCCACAGTCATCTCTGCGCCTATTTCTTCTGTTCACTAAGGATTACATTCCCCCCTTTTTTCCCTTTTTTTTTTATCCCCGTTTCACCTTGCCTGCTACACTCTTCTCTATTCTGGTAAAAAAAAAAAGCAAAAACAAAAACCTGTCTCCTTAATCTACAGCTCTTTCTGCGTCTCTCATTAGACCTGTGCCTCTTTCCATTAAGCCTGTGTAATTAATCACGTTTAGGTTCAGCCACAGTTTTGCTTTCTAAAGTGGGTGAAAAGAAGATAATCGAGATAAAATGGTTATTGTGACACAACCTGTTTCACAGTTTCTTCACAGCATGTGTCTTTTGGCCCTTCCCTAAAAGCCCTACATCACTCCTCCCTAAACTAAACTTAGCGCTCAAAGAAGACCTCGTTATAAACCAAAACAATTATCATTATGACTTCTGCACCCTCCGTCTACTATATCTATAATATCTATAACGCCATCATACCAAAACCTTTCCTCTCATCGGTTTTCTATGAAATCGTGCATTTATTTTTACTTTGATGTGTGCTGTTTCTAAGCAGTCTGGAGACAGGTTTATTTGTGGTCATTTCTTTGTTGACTTTGAACTCTCTGGGTAAAGAGCAGAGAGAGAGAGTGAGAGAGGGAAAAGAGCTGGGCAGATGGATGGAAGGAAGAACAGAAAGCAGGAAAAAAGGCGCAGATGGAGGGAGTGATGACAAGCAAGGCAGGCAGAGAACAGTGGAGTCATGTGCGGGAGAGGTGTGGAGAGGATGCTGTGTGAAATAAAAATTAGCACTCCAGAATGGATGAAAGAAAATGACGGTCACTTGGAAATATACAGTCATGGTTGTGATGCTGCAAAAAAAAAAAAAAAAAAAAGGGGGGGGGGGGTGCCAGACATTAGAAATCATACATAATCCAGCCAATCCCTGCACTCTGGATTTCCATGTGTATTAGCTCTGTTTGTCAACTCCCACAGGGGTTTCTGCAGGGGTCAGCTTCACTTCTATAACATGAACCTGAACCCTCTAACCCTGTTTGCAGCTGACTGGCTGACGCTGTTGTTTTAAATCTCTGTCTCAGTTCTCACTCCATCTGCCCATCACTGCATGTCAGTCAGTGGAAGTCTCTAAAATCCTCAGCTAATCTAGGCGTATCTATCCTGCTTTACCTGCATTTCCCTGTCAATAGGATTCCTGTTTTATACTCCTTTTCTCCTACAACACTTTGTACATTGTGCTTCTATAAGGGTTAATTGATTGACTATTTTGAAAATCGATTAACCGTTAAAGAGACGTAGTACCCACAATCCCAGTTCATGAGACGCCGCTTTTAAATCTCTCACATAACAAATTATTCCTGTTGTTGTTTTCAGCTGAACAAAAGAAGATATCATAACACATTTCTCACTGCTTTCTTTTTCTTTTTGTTTGTAGAGCAAAGATTAACCGAGGATAATATTTTCACATTAATCAATAATGGAAAATAATTTTAGCAGCAGCCTTTTCAGGCAGTCTGTGACAACATGGTGATCTATGATACCGCCTAGCAATGTGAGACAAGGTCAGCCATAGATGGAGGAAATTCCTGACACTAATCTCACGCATGATGCATAGGCCACTCACAAATGTGACTGCCTCTCATCGTCGTCGCCGTCTCATTACTTATTCTCTCACACGCAGAGACTACAAAAAAAAAGATACCGTGACGTAAAACGGCCTCGCAACACATGACACGGACGACTTCTATCATGTTCCTGTCACCGCATCTCTTGTTTTCTTATCTCGGGTGATGATGCTGCATTGAATTTAGATGCAGTGGCTCCTGTTTAATGTTGCCTTGGGGACTCACACCCAGATAATTTCTGTAATCAATGATTTTCATGTACCTGTCACTATCTGTCTATCAGCTCCTGGCTGCTATGTAGGTTACACCTCAAGGATAATGAATACCAGCTTCAATACTGTCTTGTTCAGACAATCTAAAGGCGTTCTGGCTGATGCACAGGAATGCCTGCTCCAGTCTTTCTAAAGGTAGTATTAAAAACTAGCTCAGACTGGTTAAACTCCTTTGAGAAAGGCCCTTTTTTCTCCACCCTCTGCCACCTTTAGTCGGTGACTGTCTACTGTTTTGTCTGGCTTTTTTGTGATGAATCAAACTGCTAGAGTGTGTCATTATATGTGTTAATTGGAACCACATGTTACACACTTGCCTTCGCTAAGTTAGCCATAAAGAGAAAGGGGATGAGAGGAGGGGTGGCATCTGGCTGAAACTGGCGAAAGAGAACTGATGCGAAAGACAAGGAGAGAAAAGAAGATGAAGGGGGAATGAAAAAAAAAGGGAGGGAATTACTAAATTGTTTGTTTTTGAGGAGGCAAGGGGTGTAGGAGGTGGGTGGGAACAAGGGAGCAATATAAATGTTGTTATGAGAAGAGGCAGTCTCTGATAAGACATTCTCTAATGACCGAGTTTATGTCATTAGCTTTGTTTTAGCCAGTGGGAGAATAGAGTTTATGTGTATTATTAGCTGGCGCACTGAGCCACAGTTTCTAGCTTGGATTCTTCAGCACACATATTTTTGGGCTGTTTTATATTTGTGTGTGGGTGGTATAGAGTCTCTCTGTGCATGACTTGTGCGTATATGTGTTTATGCAGCTGTTACACCAGGCAAAACCTTGCGTACGAGGAGTTCCCAACTCTCCTCTATTATTTACAATTCTCTTTCCTCTTCTCCCGCAATTACCCTACATTCTCTCTCGATCCAGCCCTCCTCGTCTAGACCACCACCACCATGCAGCATGTTCGCCCTTAGATACGTTTCTGCGTTCAGCTCGTTTCCTTCAGCTTCTCAGCATCTCTAAGAGTCACGTCTGAATTTGCGGGTTTCCACCTTACACACCTCTGTCTTTTACACATCTCTAGCTCGAGCCGATTTGCTTGCTGTCAGAGAACGTGGGGGAATCTTCTAACCTCAAGCCATTTGATTCTGGGCTGTGTGCAGCACAGTAATGAATATCAGTCTGACACCTGCTGGGGGGATTAGAACACTGCAGTCTAACCCTGGCTTTGATTGGAAGCCAGTTTGGCAGCGAAGAGACTTTTCCTCTCAGTGCTGAGTGACGAGGACATGTTTTGCCACAAAAATGCAGGTTCTCATCTTGGCTGATGTGCACCTGGAATTTATGCTTTGCAGATTTATGTGCATGCCGTTTGCTTTGCATATCTATTGCAGGCTACACTTTGTGTTTATACTGGATTTTCACATGAAAGATTCTTCATCGGCTTTTTCTCACACTCCAGTCTAAATTTATTTAGCCTGCTTTCAGGCTGGCAACCTGATAAACAAAGTAAAGACAACATCTGTAGAACCTTTGCTGACATTTATTTGCAGGATAATTATCTTGGTCTGTATTAGTGTTTAGCTATCTGTTCAATAAACTGGCAACTGATTGTATAGAAGGTGAAGAATGCATGCATTACTCTAATGCTGAAGCTGATAGTGAGTATACTGGGTAACTTGTGCCTTATCTTATCTTAGTTATAACAGAACCATTCACTCTCTTCCACTTATCCAATTCAGGGTCGTGGAGGTGCTGCAGGCCATATCGTAGAGACCATAGAGACGTGGGGTACAGCCTTGACAGGACGTCAGTCGCTTGCAGCAATAACACAGAAAGACAGACAACCATTCAGTTTTGCATTCACAAACACAGTCAATTTACAATCACCAGTTAACCTAACATGCATGTCTTTGGACTGTGGGAGGAACCGGAGTACCCAGAGATAACAGGAAAACATGCAAACTCCACAGAGAAAAATGCAGCCTGGATTCAAACCCAGGACCTTCTTGCTTTGAGGATACAGGGCTTACCGATTCTTAATGTGGTGCAGTAGCCATGAAAAGCAGCTGAAACCACTGTTTGCTGAATTTAAAAGTGGAAGTTAGCCTTATTTCTTACAAGTTCTCACTGGATAACCTGAGTTGGATTAAATGTTACTTAATTACCTTATTAATGTTAAAAAAGCAAGGGCACAAAATTTAAAAGCTAAAGATGCATTTATGTACAAGATAAGTTATTATGGATCATTTAATTTATTCTGGATGAGCAGTTCAAAGTTAAAAACATTTCAATGGCCTTGCAAACAAATGGTTTCCCACGTTCTCAAGAAATTATTAAAAGAGGGGGGGGGGGAGAGAGAGAGAGAGAGAGAGAGAGAGAGAGAGAGAGAGAGAGAGAGAGATGGAGCGACCATGCCTCTGTATGGACAGGAAATTATTAGGATTTTAATCATAAGCACTGAGGTATTACGTACTAAGTACTGATTCACGCACAGTATGTGGTGGACAGAGAGAAGTAAAATTTAAAAAAAGAAAGAAAGGAAAGAAAATTGCAGCGTAAGGAGGACAGGCTGAGAAATGAAGCAATTGGAGAAGAAAAGTGGTGAAAAAAATGCAGCATTATAGAGAGGGGGGGGGGGGATATGGCACTTTAGCGAGGGAGGGGTGGAGGAACTGTTCATTCCAAGGCTTGGCCACATTCCAGTCTGTCTGGCTCTGATTCCAACAGCCTCCTGTTTTTTGCCTTACCTTCACACTCATTGGACCCTGGAGCTGCCGTCTCACTGCCTGATCCAAACTTCAGTCACCAAGGCACCACCTGGTTTAAAAAAAAACAAAGGAGGAGAAGAGCATTAAACATGTGTCATTTAGCTTAAACCCTTCACCCGTCAAAAACAGTCACAAGAGAGTGGAGGAAATTTGGAACAACACACAAACATTTGTCATCTGCCTAAAAGCCCCCACCCTGGATGGGGTGCATATTCATTCTCTGTGGAAACCTCTGGGTGGAAATTCAACATATTTTTGTCCCACTGGAAATGTGGAGAGACTGGAAACATTCCTCGCCGGACAATAGGCTATCAAAGACCCCACAGACCACACCCTGTAGTTCACAGACATGAATCAGGCAGCAACAGGTTACACAAGCGCCGCTGCAGAGGTAACGGAACTGAGCAGAGAGCTCTGCTTACGGTTTCACAATCAGACTGAAGTGCAACTCTGTCCTGTCTCAACCTGAACATCATATGACGATCTGTGAGTTGGCAGCAGCGATGAGAATGTGCAATGAGACGATTAATATATGTGTGTACAAATAAAGATGACTCACATGGTTTTCATGTGATACACATTTGCTTTTTAAAAGGTTAATCCAACATTCAGGCTCCAACATTAATCATGCTAAAAGCACAAAATAAACATTCTGTTTGCAGCTTTTCCCCTTGTTTATATGTTGGAAAACACAGGATGGGACTTTTCATTTGACTTTTAATTGTGAAGACTAATGTTTACACACTACCATGTCTTCAGAAGACTTGATCGCTCAGTTATGTTTGCCCTCTAACGTGTAAGGAAATCATTTTAAAAAATGAAACAAGTAAAATCGTGGAATTTCTGGTTTTGTATGACCAAATAAAATAAGCAAGTTGCCAGTACTAGAAGCTAAAACATGACCATCAAGTTCTTAAAATAACCAGTTGTTAATCAGTTAATCTACTTATCATTTTAGCCCTAAACAAGAACAAAGTGTGACTGCTGTGAGAACTGAGAGCATTGCTCTGTTATTTTTAGTGTCTCCATCTAACTGAAATGAAACATTAAAAAAGACTTACTTAATAAAACAGAAAAATGACTACACGTGAAGAGGTGATATATGACTCACACCAGGTAGGCTGTGTGAACAATGTGAGTTGGATGTTGGTGAGAAACAAAAGAGCATTATGTCATTGACGTGGCTGAGCTACAGGATGGGAGGTGTCACTTTAACACCAGGTTGCACATCCTGATTACAGGGACAGATAAAATGCAGTTGCTATCTATAATCGAGTTTACTAATCATGCGCACAGAGACTTTCCACGTTTACGGTCTTGCTGCAAAGCAAACAATGATGTGGCAGCCCACTTGGCAACCAATACAAATAATGCCTTTACAATCTGATCTTGAGCTGTGCTAGTCTAGGCAGGTAAGAAGAGCGGCACTAAATGCAGCTTTGTATATTTTCATAAGCTTGTTTAAAAGCAGAAGCGGTCAACTTTTTACAGCCACTGTGCCTCACAGCGCTTTAAACCCGCTGACTGCTTTCAGTGCCTGCATCTAATCAAGCTTCTAGCCCCATTATCTCTCCCTCCCATTTGCTCCCTCGTTCCCCCACTCTGACCTTACAAGGAGAGGCAACAGGGTTGATGTCATTGAATGAAGAATGCTGCAAGAATCCAGAGAGAAAAGAGAGCAGGAGGAGGAGGAGGAGGACGAAGAGGGGGTCTGACTGGACAGTTTATGAACACACACACACACACAGAGAGAGAGAGAGAGAGAGAGTGAGAGAGAGAGAGAGAGAGAGAGAGAGAGAGAGAGAGATTTTGTTTACATAGTAATGCACAAGTCCTAAGCCAGACTCAAACGAGAAAGAACTTGTTTGGAAGGATGGTGTCATTCTTTCTCCAGGCTGAAAAGCAAAGGGGGAGGGTCTAATAGCTGGAGAGGGGAAGAGAGAAAGAGAAGTTGCCATTACTGACAACTCTTACTCAGCCCAGGAGCCAGAGAGGAGGAAGAAGAACAAAAGGAAAAGGGGGGAAGTAAAAGGGAGATCCACAGTGCAGCTGTGCTAACAGGGTAAGTAAATGTCTCTCTTGTGACTGGGATCAGGATGGAAGGAGGTGGTGGCATGCTTTAGTTACGTGAGCAAATTTTTACAGGTTACCTAATAAGGTAAAGTCCTTTTGCAGCAGCATGCTAGGGCAGATTTTCGTTACTCGGAAGGAGGTGTTGAAGGAATGTCAGCTTTGTTGGCGTGACAAGCAGTGTGGATTTGTCATAAGGTTCGGTTTTTACCGTTAAAAAAAACAATGGTGCAGAAAGACACCTCGTGGTGTGCGGGGCTTCCCTGGTGTCTCTGTCAGACTAGCAGTTTAGCGTTGAACGTGAACAAATCCACTCTCCAGCTGATGATACTGATGATAAGGCATGGCTATGCGGAAGCTCCTGCAGGAAGTCCAGCTTTTCTAAAAAAAAAAAAAGAAAAAGAAAAAAAAAGTTGTTTAAGCTAGGCAGCTAGCCATGCAGCTGTATGCTTTTATTTATTTCACAGGGTAGCACAATTATTACATTTGATGACAGTGCTACTGGGACAAACTGGTTTCCATATGTGGTAACGTTACAAAAAAAAGGGGCAGTGGTGTTTGCGTTTCACCGGGGCGAAACCTACTGACCAAAGCATGAGTCGCCTGGGAGTGTAGGGGCGTGTGCGGAGCTAATAGTACCATTAGTGTGACTGATGCTAAGCCACGCAGGTTATCACACAGCTGACCTACGGTGCAGGTGAGTATCGGTAAAAAGACGTTTTTGTTGGTTTAATTTTGGGGTTAACGTGTGTTAAAGCTAAACTGGATGGGCTAACGTTGCCATGGCGTTGTGTATGTTAATATTAACCTGATTGGGACACGTCGTTAGCTACGCTAGCAAGCTTTAGCGTAAAACCTTCATTTGTTATCCTTAATTTTGCCCTAATGGTTGGTTCAAGTACCCTAGCTGCCGCTCACCCAAGCCTGTCAGCTGTCAAAGTAATGACCAACAGATGTAAACCTAACTGAGCAGCAAACTACTGTACATAGAGTATGTTAAACCTATTGATTGTGCCAGTAGGTGGAACTTGACTTCGCTGTTATAACTCCATTGATTAGGGCTGTAAGCATGGCTGTTTCAACTCTTCAGCGCAGGGGTGTCACACTTATTTTAGTTTTTGGTGCACAGCTAGCCTACTATCTGAAGTGGGCCGGACCAGTAAAACCATTACATCAGGTTTTCCCCCTCCTGCAGGGCATTCAGGCCCTGCAGGTGGGGCCCAGTGCTGTGCCAAAAAGTGATCATCTGCTAGATAGTGACTTCGGATGTTTCTCTGTGCAGTACCTTTGGTTATATTGGTGATATAATGTAGTCAACACAATTTTCGAAGCAGTTGTGCATAAAATTTTTAAAAAATGCTTGTTTTGTAAGCATCTTTAAGACGCTGGGTTATTGTACTCACTTTTTGTTCTACGTTGTAATCAGTCCAGTCCTTTGTGGCCACTTTAAATATCTTTATAGAACTGTAATGTTATATTTTTTTATTGTTGTTATCTGCTGTCAAAAGAGCTATGACAAAATAATAATGACTGTTTTTACCCAGATAAATAAATGTAATATGTAAGTCACTTTGCCATAAACTGGTTAAAGCTTCTGCCTTGTGATAAAATGTTCTTCTTGGCTCAAAATGGTTTGGTATCATTAATGTTACCAAGTCATATTGAAACGACTCATTTGCAACAGTTTAAATATAGAAAATCTTTTTTGAGCAGATACCAGAAGTCACATTTTACCACAGCACCTTCTTTTTTGTTGATCTTTCTTCATAATAATTGAAGTTGGATCTCTCTCTCTCTTTTTTTTTTTTTTTAAATTCTAAGTGATCAAAACAAACTGAGTTGTGTGTGGCCCCCAGGCCAAATGTTTGACACCTTTATTGTTGTGTGCCATAATGAGGTGAATGAAATATTTAGAACACTTCTGACTATTCTTGTCACAACCACACCCAAAATAAAGCAGAAGACATCACCTTTCTGACACTGTCAACAAAAACTGAAAATGTCTGCGCTTCATCAAAGTACGATAGAGCTGGACTGCACTAGTATCAGTTGAGCTAAGCTCAACTAAGCTGCCTATTAGAAAGGAATAAGGCTGTACACTGGTTTGTGCTTTTACAAATGCAAGTGTCCAACGGTGGTGTAAAATATCAGGAATGTGTAGGGTATATGGAGGGAAAGTATCAGTCACTAACAGGCAAATTATAACAGCAGGCAGTGGTGGAGACAAATGTACAGCTTTGCATACTAACATGCGATTAGTGCTCAGCGGATTAAAGGAAATTGGGGCTTGTATGGATATACCATTTTTAGCATAGATTTCTGCAACCCTGAGAATGTTAAATTCCTCTGACTAGGAGGACTCAAGGAGCCTTAACCCAAGGCCACAGTAACTAAGCTGTGTTTAAGAACAACTTAAAGTACGAACACTCTGGTCTGAGGTTTGTGTGGTGCAGTTGCAAAGACTGGGAATATTATGATCTCTGACGCCTCTGTAAGTTGGTGAGGCAACTAAAAGATATGAGAACAAGGACTAAATCGAGCAAAGAGCAATCCTCCTTAATTGTAGGAGCTGTGAATCAAAAGGCACGAGTTATTGTAGAGGAACACTTTGCCTCAAATCACTTTTTTCGTCTCTCACTTCCTTGTGACTCCTCTTTGGCCAACACTAGACTGTATGTAAATGCATTAAGAAAGAGTTTTTGGTGGTGTAAGTGTCTGACATGATAATCCAGTGGATGATGATGTGACCAGTTTTGAAATGTTTCCATCACTCATCCAGCTGCGTCAGAACACAGCACTGTTGCTCAGTGCACGTCCAGTGACCTGTAAGACTGGACTCAAAAGAGTTGTTTGTCCCCCGCATTAGTGACCCGTGGCCCAGACACGCTTTCCCAGAAACCGGGTGTGCTATTAACATCAGAACAATAGAGAGTTTCATGAACAACACAGTAGTCACAGATAATGTGTCTAACCAGGGAGGAAATACTGGAAGTACTGTTAGGTTTTCTTTGGGATAGCTGTTCTTTAATATTCCTAGTGTTGTTTTGGCTTAAAAAATGAGACTACAGCAGTTTTGTTTTTTTTTGTTTCGTGTTGTTTTTACTCATCTCATGTGGGCATGGTGGTTATGTCACTTGTAAGAAAACAGTATCCACATACTGTGGGTGTTTTTGTTTTCTTTCAGTAGCATTAGGACATAGACTTGTTTAATTAGGCATCGTGTTTCAGTGCTTCCTTTTTCAAAGCTGGAGCACAGTATATTAACTAAATTTAGTTCCTCTATAACCATAAACCAACAGGCCACTGCTAAGTTCAAAGCCATCCTCGTCAAAAGTGGAATAAAGTTTTCCTTAAAAGCCACATAGTTGCTGCTTTCAGAGACAGCTTGTTCGTGTTAAACTTTGTCCAGGACAAAAAGCAGCGATAACCGAAGGCATGCCACAAAATGCCCTGGTTTTACAGTTTTAAATATTATTTCATGCTGTGCCTAAGGTCTTTATTTTATCGTCTTGAAGAAGTATCCCAGTTTTCTAAGGCATTGAGCCTGCAGCCAAGCTGATGAGTGCAATAACCCTACTGGTTTCTATATCCTTCAGGTAATTAGGCTGTTTACACTTAACCTGGTATGAAGGAATCAAAACCAACTGTGCCGGTTTTCTACTCTGTTAAAGCTGTCCAGCCATGTGGCGTTTATACAAAGTTCAAAAGCTAAAGAGCACCATGTGTGATCTATGCTCGGCCTGCACGATGCCATCCTTCATCACAGCTGTAATGTAGAAATGACTAAGTGCGTCCTCAAGTGATGTCATTCAGTTCAAGTGGCTGGTAAGAAACCGCAACCGGGGTTTCTCACCCACCACTTGTACTGTGATTTTCAGAAAAGACTATGAGATACAAATCTATAGCTGTGCTCCTTTACAGAAGATTAATACATACATTGGATTATGAGGGCAAGCAAAGAAATCCATGTCTTGTTAAAAGAGAAAAAAACACTGCAAAGATGCATAGAAGGAAATGGTGATTAGGGGAAAGCAGAAAATGGGGGAAAGGGGAGGGGGGGGGGGTGATGTCATTGAGTTGGTGTGCCAGAAATGTTCCTCAGCTGAGGGTCTCTCTCATCTCAAGGATCAGGTTTCAAGATTTGCAGCAGGGCATCTGGACCTGAGTGTGTGGTGATCTCACCGCCTTGAATCCCCCAAGACTGCATCGAGGAACATATGAAACCTAACGCTAGCTTATCATCACTGTTTGAATAATTAAGAGGACTATTGTTGATTTAGAAACTGTAACTAAAGGGCGACCTCATAGCCTCCCTTTTTAAGAAGGCACTCATTTTAGAAAGCCACATGGAGCTAAGTGTTCTGTTTAGAGTCTGTTGTGGCCACTACTTTCAACATGAAGTAGGTCTTGATAGTAGGTTAATAAGTAGCCAGCTATTTTTCCAAAAGGCTGAACACTCTTTGAGTAGTCTTATTCTCCCATTCCTGCAGCGAGTAGTGGAGCCCCTCTGATGCCACTTTCACCTCTTTACAAATGAAACAAAATGGTTTACACCACATCATGCTCAGATTCTACTTTACAGTTAAACTAATTTATTCTGTCTAGGTGACTCTAGTGTGCACTATAAGCAAAGAAGAAGCGAGAGGAAGGTAAAGGAGAAAAGGCAAACTGAGGGAAATCGGCTGTTAACACATTTCTTTCAATATAAAGTTGAGCAGAGCTGAAAGGTACAGAAGTGTTGAGCTGTTAAAACTAGAGTGACACTGTCATAATTACCTAGCACAAGTTAAGATTATGAAACGCATGAGCCTTAATTTTAGGGTGCAGTATCTTGCACAAGGACTCTCCAACATACAGACGAAGGAGCCGAGAATCAAACCACTGAAGTTTTGAATAGTAGACAGCCTGCTCTAAATCCTGAGTCACCATGAACAAGACTCTTTGGGAGGCACAGATGAGAACTGGGTAACCAGTGAGTAGTGTAAGGGCTTCATCCAGGAGTGTGGCTGAAGCAGATATTGTGATGTGTATGATTTGACATGAAGATGATTCAAAAAGCCAAGTTTAATTTCCCTTATCCAAAAACAGACTTTGTTGACAGCCACTTTGAAGAAAGCCACCATCTTGGCTAATGGGGTTTACCAAAGAAGTCATCATAAAAGGGTAACTATAGCAGTTTGGGTACTTGAATCCACCTACAGAGAATTTCCCTCTAATGCTAAATTTCTGCGGCACTATTAAGCTTTATCATATGTTGGGCCAGTTGGTTTTAACTGGTGGGCAGTGAGCTATCTAAGACATTCTGAGGAAATTGCATTTTCAAATGCCACAATGACATGGCTTCTTAATTTAAAAAACAAACAAACATGGGTGCAGGTACTTATTTATATGGGGATAGATGCATTTTTTTATTTCTTTTGCTTTTGCAAGTTCTAATCAAACCTTTGCACACTCATGCAAACACATGCGCCACTAAATTATTACGTATCTGGAAGACTGGCTGGTATAGAATCTCATTTAGTAAACATAATTTATTGTAATGCGTATTACTGTATTGGTATTAGTTACTGTAACTTCAGCGTTACAGTACCCGTGTAATATCAGACACTCTGTTAATCTTTTACATTTATCAGGATAATACAATCATTTACAATTATGGTGACCTCTGATCTCTTGTCCCTTAACACCAAAGAGGTTGATAAAAGGTATCTGGCTATAAACAGCTTAAGAGGCTATTTATCAGTCGCGTATGTGCCAGTCTGTGTAACAGATAATGAGCAAAGAGATGTGATACAGAGTACAGGCTGTTAAGCAATGAGGGTTGAAATGTCGAGGGATCGAAACTGCAAACTCATCATAGATGTTTGTTTATTTATTTGATTTTATTGTGGTAGATGAATAGTTGTCAATTACTGGTTATTCCAATGAACGCTACAGACTGCTGTCTCAATTGTTTGTTAAAAACGACAAGTAACAGAGCGTCCATTTTACATAAATGTTTAAGGGTCATATCAATATGTAGGATGGGTGGCTATTCAGATTTTCCTTTAGAAAATACCTTTGACACATGAATCATCATCGTGTCTCGTATCAAATTTTAAGTGAAAAGGGGGCTTAAGTTACAAAAAAAAAATGTAATGACCGAAATGGTAAAAGCTAGATACATCAAGCAGGATCTCTGCTGCAGCGATTATTCATCTCATGAAACTTTGTGTTGTAAAAAGGAAATCTGTTGCTCACAACTTTTTACTGGTATTCAATAATGCACGGAAAATATGCTCAAAGCATGAATCATGACCCTGTGCGGTTAATGTGGTACTTTCACATCAATCTATGATTCAAAAAAGGATGCCTTAGACTATGTCATGACGCAGTGGAGCAGCTGACACTTGTGTGAAAGTTTTAACACCGTTGGTTTGGACATATATGGTTAGAATTGTTTACCATCAATAAATCTTGCGCTGGAGGAAGCTGACCCTGAAAGCAGAAGTACTGCCGTCTCATCAAAGAAGCTAGTAAATCATGAGCACCAGGAGGAGCTGTGAGGGTTTTCGTGTCTTGTCAGAACATGAAGCGTTGTCTGTGTCTCAACAAAAAGGAATGAGGATGAAATGCTCACTGTTATTCCTGTTTGGTTTAGTTTTTACCATCCTTTCGGCTCTGTCTACATAAAAGTTTAAAAGCCTGTATCAAACCCCATCTCTTTTTTTTTGGAAAGCATATATGATAACTCTTGTTTTTTTCCATAACAACAACTAATAGTCTACATTTTAACCAAAATGCAAAGTATTTTCTTGATGTTTTATTTAAAAGTTACTGCATCTTTGCCTCTAAAAGTACGTCTCTGCTTTAAGGAGTCCATTTCAGTGCTATGATAGCAAAATATTTTCGATAATATTTCCATGGCAGTCTGTCATCATCTCTATCAAAAGAACCTTGGCAACATTATTAACTTACTAGGAATTTATTTCCTTTTTAAGGAAAAACCATGCACAGCAGCTCCTCTGCAGTAATAGAAATGTTGAACCAAAGAAAGCTGTATCAGTACACACTGCTTTGCTTTGTCGGATCAGTTGTAAAAACATAACTTTTGTAGGAACTGCCTTCAGTACAGCAAGCTTATAATTGATGCACATTTACTGGATTGTTATTAAACTGCAAGCGACTGAGAAAACTGTTTTGCACTCCTCTCAGTGTTTCCCCACACATAAACTTTACTTCTCTGAGCCCCACAGGCTTATTAATGACCACCCAAGAATATTTGGCAACCTATCTTAGCAGTTCTTTCCTGTGTTTCCATACTGAGCATTGCTGCTGTGGCATAATTCCCCTAATTTTCTAACATAGACTGTGTAAATGGACGTAGCCACCATGACATCACTCATCGGTTAATGAAGTCCTCTTATGAAACCTTTAGATACTTTGCTATTTTGAAAGGAGAGCTTGGTGAACATGAATTGCCCTGCATGCCCTCAGAAACCCCCTTTCTCACTCCTACAGTGGACTGGATGACATGTTTTATTCAGTGTGACCTGAAACAAGCAGTTGAGCCCATAAACCCATAAGGAAAGTATTACTGAGGTCACAGAGCAAGACAGCTGTGCTCTGCTTGTACCCAGAGGAGTTGCCCCCTGCTGGCCTTTAAAAAGAAGACAGGTTTAAGGGACTTCCATCAGACCTGGAAGCTTGATCAATCTTTTATATTGTTTGTGTATTTCCATGTTTGAACTCCAACTCCACCTTCTCGGATTGCAGTTGAAGACACGTGCCTGTCCACCCTCCTCAAATATAATCTAAATATGTAGGACACATCGCTTCCGTGACATTTATGAACCCAAAAAGTGCCAAGTAAGATTAAATGACACAGCAAATTACATATTGCTCGTTGCCTTCACTTTATCTAATTGTTTCCATGTGCAACTCACTCTGTCAAATGTTATGACTTCATGGCTTTAAGGCGATACCATATCTGGAGAAGTCGTCCAAGGACCGGTTGTTCAACTTTTGCCACAGTTCAGATCATTATTTTTATGTATTTTAAAGCTTCAGAATAAAACTGTTAAATGGCAACAGTGTGTGAGTTAAGACAGATCGGATGCAGGGTTGGATTTGTGTGCGTGGACGATTATGTTGGAACAACCATGCTTTTGACTAAAGGTCATGTCTGGGGCCGGTGGCCTTCAGGGAAATATTTGCAGACTTGGCGAGGAATCTCGGTGGAGACACAGGACTTACGTCAATGTTTGTTTATCCACCAGCATATGTGAAGTAAATATTTGAGCTCAGCGTTACATAAAAATGTTACGATAGCTGCCATCGCACTTTGAGCAAAGTGGCCGCACTCTGAAAAACATGCACTTGCTGCGTTTTATACCACTGTAAACAACCATGTGTTGCTTATTGTAAATTATCTCTGACATCGGGGAGTGCCACTGTGTCTGTCAGCTCTGTATGCATGGCCTCAGGACATTTTCACACACTTGGCTCTCTCGTGCTTTCTCATTCCACTGTAGACTATTTGCCAAAGCCTTTTTGTTTAAAGAGTACTGTTGGTTTTGCAGAATGCTTATGGGTTATTTTCTTCTTTACTGCTATTTCACTAAAACCAGAAATGGTCCAACTAAATTTTTTGAGATGCCACAATAAAGGTCAGTTATTTTTACTTGGACTTCAGGGATAGAGATGGTACCCAGTAGATGCTCATTTAAGAGTATGCTGATTTTCCGTTAATGCAAAATACTTGTCATGCATCCTATTTCATTTAAAAAAATTAAAAAAAAAGTGCTGTGGAAAAATGTAACCTAAATTAATTAATTTGCATATATAATTCAGGCTTTTTTTTTCTGGCTCCCAATGGGACCCTGTGTTGAAAATATAAGTAAGCAAGATTGGTCAGCATATTGTAAAGGCAAAGAACCTTACTAAGAATTACTACTAGAATTCAGTGCATGTTATTGCTATTTCTGGTCATGTAATTAAAATGTGTAAAAAGTATGGTTTATCTTTGGTGTTCTAGGGGGGGGGAAAACACATTTTAAGTTATATTTAATTCCAAAATTTACAAAGGAAACATCAAATGTTAAAATTAAAGTATTACTAGTTGGAAAACAGATGAGGTTTGAAATAATGTAAAACAAAAATTTAAAGAATTTGGGAATTTCATTCATTCAAAGTGTCACAGAATCTGGAGAAATTCTGTATGAAAAGGCTAACACACTGACACAACAATGTCTGTAAAAAAGGGCAAAGTTGTGGAATATTTTCACTATGTGATAACACTCACTTCAATTGTGATAACCATTGTTGTTGATCTCTGCGCCTAGATGCCACCCCGCTTGTTTTTGCAACTGCCCCACCACCATCCACAACGTGTTTTAACTTGTAAAGCTCAGACCAGCTTCAGTTTTAATTGAAACACAGGTGACAACAATTAAGCATATTTTTGTAAAAAAATAAAATTAAAAAAAATCAGTGTTGAGTAATTAAAATGTCTAAAGCGGATTATAATTGGGCTTTGATTTGCAACTGTGTCAGGCCAAGCGTTTCACTGATGTGTCATCACCACTAATGCAAAAATGCAGGACGTGCATCTGCTGCCAAGGAATGCAAGCCCTTTGAGTTCAGTCAGCTGATTAACGTTGCTTTTATCATGTGGATTGTAACAGTAGGAATTCTGAGGCTGTAGCTCTTTGATCGTCACTGCAGCTTGTTTCATGTTTCTCTGTTTAAAACAAAAAAATTACATTTCCTGTACGGTACCCCCTCATTGTGTTCCCTGTTGTCATCCTCAGATAAATACAGAAAATGGAGGACTCCAACAGCAACAAGCCATTCATGGTGACATCCTCTCTGAACTTCAAAGTCACCACCCCTTCCTTCTACAACCAGCCAAAGAAGTTTGCTTCTGTGGCCCCCCCACGACCCAAAAGTCAGACACCTCCCTCAGCTCCATCACCAACACCAGTAGGCACAGGTGTTATTGGCCGAGTTGGAGACCTGCCTCCACCGCCCCCTTCACTCTGTTATGGTATTTACATTTATTTTTGTCTGTATTAAGTTGTATCCACTGAAAAAAGCCCCCATTCCCTATCCCGTCCACTGCTGCTTCTTATGCTAGAGCATGCAGAGCTTCACAGTTGAGTACAGGATGGCTGTGGTGCTGTCTGTCTCTCCAGCACATTACATTACTGTGCTCTTAACGCCTGCCTTTTAAGGGTTCTTCTGAAATATGCAGATAGTCTGGGCGATCTTGCTTTTGTTGGGAAATTTCGTTTTTACTTTTAGAGCTGTGCACAATTACACTTCTATAAATGTAAACAATCAGACAGTTCAAATTAAAGGTTGTAAGGATTTAAATGCAATGTATTTCCTACAAGGTAGGAAATGCATTTGGTTGTGTTAAGATGCCAAAAACGCATTTAAAGCCACTTTCAGCTGCATCTTTATTCACAAGAGGTCACCACACAAGTATCTCCAAATGTTTTATTTATTTATGTCGAATACCCTTCCTGACACGCACCCAAAGAGTTTGTCTCCTCCTGCGATTGAACCAAGAGTCTTTTGCTAATCTAAACATGTTTCTTGTTTTATCAAAAAAACAGGATACCTACCAGGCATCAGTGCAACAGCCAACCAGCAGATCTCAAAGTGGCCAAATATTCCAGACAGTTTTGATGCTTTGTTGTCCTGTTTTGTGTTAAATTGAATACTTGGACGTTATTTTTGTGAATGCTTTTAACCAATCATCCCTCCTCGTTTTTGTCAGACTTCCCACCCCCTCCTCCTCCACTGGATGATGATTTGCCAGCCCCTCCCCCTGAATGCTCCACCATTCCCACTGCCTCTGATGCTCCCCCTCCCGCGTTCCCCGCTCCACCTCCAGTGGCAGATGACCTGCCCCTCCCAGCTCCCCCGGAGGAGAGCCGCTGTCCACCCACCTGTCCCTCTCCCCCTCCTCCCCCTCCTCCTCCACCTCTCCCTGCCTCCAGTACCAATGCTTTCAGTTCTTCGGGGACCCCACAGGTGAGTCACAGTGGTGTCTTCATCCTCCTGCACACTGCTTCCTTCCTAACTGCATTTAAATATAATTGGATAATTATTTAGGACATTTTTGTGTGACCATATTGAGTCTGTGGACTGACTGTTGGCAGGAAATGCTGTCTTTTGAGATTTTTCCCACAAATTATATTAGCATTAGTCCGGGGTAAATCACCCACTTTCATTCGTCTAACAGGATTATTGCCAATTTACGTCACTAAAATACTTCTTAGGCATGCAGTGTGTTATGAGGTTTATTGTGGAGATGTGTATTGTAGGCTTTCATTAGTTCCAGTTTGATTGTTGGACTACAAGAGCAACATAAAGATGAATTATTTTTATTATTCTTTTTGGAAGTGCTAAAAAATGGCTGTAAAATAATATAAATATGATTTAAACCTCATGTTTGTATCAGCATTGAGTCTGTGCTAAATGATAATCTGCAAACAGCCAGATAAGTAACTGAAAATACAATATTCTCTTTCATCTAACCAGAAATATTAACACAGCAAGCTTTTATCATCATTATAATCACCTTTTTAAGCTTGTTTGTCATCGTTCTTTCATTTTTGTGTTTTGTCACATCAGTAATTGTTCAAGCGCTGCATATTGTACCCACTTTGGTCACATTAGTTTTTTTTTTAAGTATCCATATTTAATGTTTTTGCTGTGTATTTATAGTCTGTAACAAAGTAACCTCTTCAGCTACATTTCTGCTCCTCGCTCATCCATCCATCCTTTTTGCTTCATCGTGATTCCCCAAATTGTGTATATTAACTTTATTTCTGTGATCTCCATTCTTCCGCCACCAGAGATTCACGGAGAAGCAGACAAGTTTTGATAAACAGCTCAACTCTCTGACTGGCATGTTGTCTGAGATGGAGACCAAGGGACCTTTCCACCCCAAGGTATAATGCACATGAAAATAAAGACTACAGTTTAAACATTTTGGTTTTCAAAATGCATTTAGTGGATAGCAGTGAATATAAGTGTAAACAACTGCCATGAAACTCCTTGGTCAGGTGCACTGGGACACATTTGACCATATTTCTTTTGTAGTGTAAATATAGATGTGTCCCCGACAGACGTAAGAGAAACAAGAACAATAATGGGGGACATGGTGGTGTTGTAGCTTGTCTTCACCCTTATATAGTGTGTGCTGATCTATTTTACCCTCTGAGCGAGATGTTGACATTAACAAAGTACTAACGGGTGGAAATGGCAATACGTCTTGGTTGTTTACTTGTGTTTAGATCCCTGAAATGGATTTAAAAGGCAAGTGTAAACAGAGGTTGCCTACAGAGCAAACAACCAGATGAGTAGCAAAATGACAAGACTCAGAGGAAGCCAGCTGTAGAAAAACAAACTGACTCCTGTGGAGAAGAGAAAAAGGTAATGCTACATGGGTCAGGAGAAATAGTTTGGGGACATACCAGGTCGGTTTCATTAGTCTCCCTTCGTCTGTTCAGGTGGAAAGAAGTCAATTAGTAGTGAACTGTTCGCACGGTGCACCAGACTGAAAGAGAAAACAAAAAGTGAGATAGCCGGTGATTCACACTGAGAGAAGAGACACTTGCAGAGAGGCAGAGTGATGCACGCAGAAGTGAGTGGAGAGCATGAGAGTGTGATGAAGCCAGAGTGTGCTGCCAGGGACCCAGTGAGAGGGCCATAAATGGAGAGTGTTTTTAATCCAACAGGGAGGTACTGGATCAAGGCAGAATAATGCTGGCTCAAAACCTGCAAAATAAATGTCAGAAAGACGAAGCACTTCTGATAAGCTCAAACTTTGGAGCGCCTCCAGTGTTTACTTTAATCAAAGTACCTCATTCAGTATTATGATAGTGTCTGCTTGTAGCATTTCACCATGCAGGGAATATTAACTTCCCTCAATTCAATTATAGTTCATGGTAAATCAGAAAAACTCCATTTTCTACGTGAAATTAGCGTTGTTGTTTTTTTTCTTTTCTTTGCTTTTCCATCATGATAATCTTTTGTTTAATGTTATTTCACCCACAGATACCAAGCCAGTATTCATCAGCACCCAAGGTCTCAGCTCCTCCAACCGCTCCCAAACCAGCCCTTTCCTTCCTCCCACCTCCCGAGATGGGCGATCGCCCTCCTCCTGCGCCCTGGGCAGAAGAACTCAAAGCCAGAACGAACCGACAGGGCAATCACAACGCTGCGCCAAACTCTGCCGCTCAGTCTTTCGCTAAAGCGCCGGCCGTGGCTCCCAAGTCTGGATTCGGAGGAAGAACGACGACATCATCGGCTTCTCTGGCGCAAAAAATCAACCTGAACCTGAACCAGACACCCACCGCTGCCAGCAGTGCACCTAAGCCTTCCCCTCCCATAGCTACTTGCTCTTTCCCTCCACCTCCGGCGGCTCCGCCTGCACCTCCTGCTCCACCAAATAACATGGCCACTGCACCGGCTGCTAATCACGTAAAGAGTTCTCCCTTTGCCAGTCAGATGAACGCAAACCAAAACACTCCTTCTGCTGTGCCACCTCCTCAACCCAAAACGATGGCATCTCCGCCTTCCTCCTTTAACCAGCCAATGAAAACTACCCCTGCATCGACGGTATGTTTCTGCTTTTTGCTTTGCATGTACTGTGGAAAGTCACAGGAAGTACAGATAATTGATTGTCAGTAGATAGGAATGCTGGACATGCACAGTGTTTTCAAAGGTACAGTTATAAATAACAAAATCCTCTATAAGACGCGTATGAAACTATAACATGCCTTAAAAAAATTATACATATGCACTTATGGCTTCTTCCTCTTCTGTGGCAGCCCTCACCCCCGGGCCCAGTTCCTAGTGCAGGTGGAGGTGTTCCTCTGAACATGAAAGAAGTGGAGGAGCTGGAGAGGATGACCAAGGACTTCATTAGAAACATGGACGCGAACCCACCTCTCATCACCTCCCCTCCTACAGGTGCAGACACGAAACTTCAAATCAAAACACACTTTTATTTCACTCGTATTTTGCATCTTTCTGATTTAATTAGAAAATAATTTATTATAATTATCTCCAGAGAGTGCACTGATGTGGCTGAATTTTGAATCTCATTGTTGTTAATTACAGTCATTAAGTAGCTGCTCGTTTGGAAAAACTTGAGTTGGTGGCATGGGAGAGGCATTAACAAAAGTAATGGTTTAACTTTTTGATTGTTGATAATCTTAGTGAAATGAATGCAGAAAAAAATATTACCAATGAAATATTAATGTCCCAAACTGCAAATATTCAGCAGACATAAGAAATTATTCACCTTTCAGTTTGCTGACTGGTTGCAAAATGCAGATTTTTATGGACATCAAAATATATTCACAGTTTATCCTTTGTGATCTACAATTTAAATGTGGTCAGTTTTTGTCTCTCCAGTGTTACATCTATGACCCTAAAAAATAAGCTGCATCTTTGGGATAACATATTGACTGTGCAGAACAGTTTACACAAACCAAACAAATGCATAAAACTACAAGTTTCCCATCTGTGTTTATTACACTGTTGTACCAGAGCTGAGTAAAGAGACGGAGAATTTGCTTGTTCATAAAGTTGTTTGTGTATCTTTCTCTTTTCTTCAGAGGTTTGTGGAAAATGTGGTGAGGCTCTCTCCCGTACTCAGCCAGCAGTGAGGGCCATGGATAAACTCTTCCACTCCACCTGCTTCTGTTGCATGACCTGTCACCGCCCCCTGCAGGGCATGCAGTTCTATGACAGGGATGGTTCACCACAGTGTGAGGACTGCTACGTGGTGAGGAGATGCAGACATTTATTCTTCTTATATTCTTGCTGAATTGAGTATATAAGGTGCACGTTTAACTAGTTTCTCACCTCCATTCTCCTCACATCCATGCTGTTGCTCCTCAGAGCTCCCTGGCTGTGTGTTCTCGATGTGGGGAGAAGATCACAGACCGTGTGTTGAAGGCAGTTGGACAGTGTTTCCATGCCCACTGTTTCCGCTGCAGCACCTGCTCTTGTGTACTTGAGGGGGCACCCTTTATCACTGATGACAACAACAACCCCTACTGTGTCCAGGATTACCACAGGTCACTATGGATTTCCACATAAAAAAATAATATATTTCCGTTAATTCCTTATGAGAAGTGATCATGTGGTGCAGTTCTTCTTGCAAACATTGTCAGAACAAGGATGTGTGGTTAAAACCAACAGTTAATTTTGGATTCCAGTATTTGTACCCATCTAAATGATCAGTGAGATAGTTTATGCTAGAGGAAAGAACACTTTAAAACCTCTTTCTCATTTTGATCAGATTGCTTAAAACTTTGTTTAGAGCTCACTCAAAATGTGTTTGACAAAGCCAACTAAACTTTGCTGCAACTTGTTGCCAGGCCCAGAAGCAACACACTTTATTACATCTCAGTGGAATTTCACTGATTGTTTCAGTGTTTCCTCAGCTAGGGGTGTGAATGCATAAGAGTTCAACTGAGGTAATTAACTCAAATCCACCTCCCTTCTCGTAGGCGTTTCTCCCCTATGTGTGTGAGCTGTAATGAACCCATTATTCCAGCCCCGGGCAGCGAGGAGACGGTCAGAGTGGTAGCTCTTGACAAGAACTTCCACCTCAAGTGTTACCGCTGTGAGGTAAGACCTATACATAGTTGTTTTTGTTTGGGGTTTTTTTTGTTGTTGTTTTTTATGTGTGTCACAGGGTGTTTCAGCTTCTGATAATCAATATTTCAATTACTCTGCAGGACTGTGCTCGCCCTCTCTCCATAGAAGCAGATGAAAATGGCTGCTATCCTCTGGATGGCAAGATCCTGTGTATGAAGTGCCACACCCAACGAGCCAAGCAGGCCGCGCACTGATTGGCTAAAGCAACATCACTCAGTGTAACAATGAACCAAAAGCACAGGATTCACCCAGCTGCAGATTTTTTGCCTTTGCGACAGGGCTTTGTTCAGTATATGTGCGCAGGTGTGTGGGTGAATGTTCAGCGTGAATATGTATGTTTGCATGCAGATAAAGTGTAGTGTTTCCTTCGTCTTTGTTCACTTTATTCAGTGCAGAGGTAATGTACTGCACCGAAATTGGTTTTATTCCACATCTCCTATTCTCCAATCGCCCATCTCGCCTTCTTTGTTACTAGAGCCTTTTTTTTTTTCTTTTCTTTTTTTTTTTGGGTGCCAATTATATGTTTACGCTAAAAATTACCAGCAGAACTTGCACAAGAACAGTTGGGTCAAAAGAACAGTCTGATAAATATAAAGTTGCCTTTCTCTGTTTCTTGCCTAGATGTTGGTAGTAGCATCATAAACTGGTTCCACTGGCTGTATTCTTTCTCTTTGAGCATTTTAACTATGCTTTTTGTGCCTGAGACCGAGGAGTGTAAGAAACCTCCAAATTGACAGTCATGCAGATGTCACCATCCTCGTTGCCTGAGAGTAGAGTACATCTTTTAGATTTCGGTAGTTGTTACACAGCCAGGCATGATTAATGACGCTTTCCTGCCTAGAAAGTACTTCATATCAGCTAGTCTACTCCTAATAGCATTTTAAAGTCGCGTAGGGCTTTAAGGCAACAGCAAAAAGAAAAATGGTGAATATTGCTTTGATTTTTTGTGATGTGAATTTAATGCTTTACAGGCATGCATTGAATTAACTCTTGTTGCTCTCGCTACTCGATGATATTGTATAAGGGCAAGATGAGAACAAAATTCAGCTTTTTTTTTTTTTTATTTTATTTTATTTTTTTCTCCTACAAAATAGTTTAGAGCTGATTGAACCATGCTAAGTATTTTTAGATGCATGCTTTGTGGACGGCGAGATTTCGTACAAACAAACGAGCACAGATTTCCCGAGCACAGACTCCATCCTGGGGATCTCACAATCAAAAACCGAGTTACTTTTAACTATCAGCTGTATGGCTGAAAACGGGACCTATCAAGTAATTTCACTGTGCAGGGGCCATTTTATTCAAAGTCATACTGAGAGCATTTTACACATGTGTAAATAAAATTGCCCCTGCACAAGGTCATTGTAAGCAAATAGAAACAAAACACCAGTGTTTGATGTGCATTTATTATTATCTCTTAGCTTATAAGCTTTGTATGATATAAATCATGGTCCTGTTTTTCCTAAGTATTAAGGTTGCATACGCAGCAGTACTAAAATAACCTGTCCTGACAGCAGGGCGATAGAAATGTAGAGGCATTTCAGTTCTAGGTAGCAATGTTTAAAAACACAGACCAAATCTTTCTGTTTAGAGCTTAAGATCAATAAAACGGTTACATGGGATTTGATGTTGTAACATTCAAGCGTGGTTTTTGTTTGTTTGTTTGTTTGTTTGTTTGTTTGACCTAAGTTTCTGGTCAGTTTCTCCCGTTGCCATGATTACCACTATTCTTGCCATTACTTAACTTTTGTACGTTTAGTCTGTTCGTGTCGGTTATATACTATTTTATTCTTTTCTTGCTGTTCTGTATTTTGCTAATTAAAGCTTACATTTATTTGGTTTCATTTTAACCTGGCGCTGTGCCTTCTCCATTATTCTGTCCTATTGTTCCTTCTGAATTGAGCCTGGTTTGCAGCCACAGAAATGAATTCCTCGGTAAGAAAATTGCTGCTTGCGCTTGCAATTGAGCCTGGTGCAGTAAATCACCAGAATGACTAACAAAACATGGCAATAGTGATTCAGCATTGCATGCTATCTGTGGAAGCAGTGGTGGAATTTCCTCTAGTATTATGTCCTGTGTTTCCACCGACTACTCCACCTTTGTGGCCCTGCCTTTGTCATCACCATGTGATATAAACTCTACCATAATGCCTTCATGGCTGCGTTCATCAGGCATTGCATTGTGTTACATCCTATTGTACTACATGTGGATGCCTTGTCCTTTCATATAACTTTTTATACGTTTGATATGTGTGAATGTCTTACATTATTCTAGTCCTATCCATCCTTTTTGGCTGTATCAAAAAATAAAGAGAAATGTTAAATCCATGTCCCAGTCTTTCAATTTCAGTTATGTGCTAATATAATGTATACACCCACATCGCTGGGTACACTGCACCCAACTGATACCCGTGAAGCATGTTTTCTCTCAGACCCTCAATGTAGTTCACTGCTAGAGTTTGACTGCTCTATCAGTTGTAAACAGCCATATGTTGCGCTGATAATGACGACAGCAGACCTGTGTGCGTATGCATTTAAGCGTTCTTTCCAGGAAGAACTATTCACCCCGTTCCAATCCGATGCAGCAACGAATAAGCATAAGCAAGGTACTAGACTCAACTTACCACTACCTGCCTTGTTCTAAAGCTTTTACCACTACACACAGGAGTTATTCATGGTGTCACTGTAGTTCACAAATCCCAAAACATCCCGTCTGCTTAGAAGAACCACAGCATTTGCTTGATGAGAAGAGTGAGTCGCAGCCTGCAGAGTGGTTTTTATCAGTGTCAGATGAGGAGAGAAGTGACTGATGAAAAGAGATAGCTGAGATGACAGCTATTTGACGGGGGGGGGGGGACAGGAGGCGGTAGACATGTAAAAGAGGATGTAACACGCTGGGAAAACACAAGTCAAGAATGAGTGAAACAGAGCTTGAGGTAAGATCTCAATAACAAAGTTGGTTATGTTGTTACCAAGCTGTTTTAGGCTAATGTGTATGTTGTAACTGCTGGAAACAAGGCCGAGTCACTGTGCCTAAGAAATATAATATTTAAAGAATGTGACTTTGAAAGGGTGAAGTCTGCAGTCTCTGCAAATTAGACTTAAACTGCTCTGTGCAAAAGATTGTGCTTAAATAAATTACATGAAACTCATTAAGTTGACATACATGCCCACCTAATGAATTTCATGTCATGTGTAGCTCTTGATCATGCATTGTTACTGTTAAAAGTAGTTTTTACGTAGAAAAATTAAAATCACTTCAGCTGCGCTATTGAATGTCTACGGGTATAAGCAAGTATTTTTAAAGTTATTTTAAAACCACTTAAAATTTAGCACACATTAGCGAAAATGAGTCACTCTTCCTTGTTTTATATTTTGTTTCCAAGGAGAAAAACTTCCTTTTAATTATTTATAGTGGTTTTGAGCAATCGTTCTCCAGGCTTTCTGAAGGTCTGTCTTTGGCCATTGGCTGCTCTTTTTTTTATTTTTTTTATTTATTTTCATTCTAGTCCTTGTACCTGTCATTTTCAGAGCAATGCTTCTTTTTCTTTTATTTAAGTCACTTAACATTGGCCGAGAAATCACTCAAGCATAAAAGAGGCAACCTAGCAAATAGCCCATTTCCTTAATAGCCTGCTGAAAAAAACAAAACAAAGTATGTTCCCATTTCTATAGTTAAAGCCACAACAAATGTCAGAGAATTCACAGGGATAAAGCAGTAATTTTTCTATTAACAAGATGATTGCAGGAGGGCTATTAGACAAAGACTTGATATATATTGGCATGGTGTCCAGGGTATCCTAAAAGACTTTCTAAAACTGGACAAGCAGGTTACAAAAGAAAATAATATCTAAAAGTCTTGTCTTTAAGAAATAGAGGGGGGGCAGTAAAGATCTGACACAGCACCTGAGAGATACATCTGTCTATTTAGCTGCATCCAGAACCTGGGAGGGTTCAGCCTTCCCCTCTACTGCAACTGCTCACTCATTATCCCCACCAGATCCTGCAACAACTCGAGTCTGACCGACAGCGACTGCATATGTCATACTCTAACATCGAGCACCGAGTAAAACCAGTGTGGATGAAACATCGAAAATGGCTACTTTTCCTCTTAAGCTGCATCTTACTTGCTGGCATGGTGGGACTAATCAACCATCTGTCTCACCATTTCCACACTGGTAGGAGTTCAGAAAAACACACCAATACGAGACAATGAATTCACAATTCTGCCATTTTGTCTGACTTTTGTCTCACTCTTCCCTGCAGTTACTCCGTGTCTCTCTCCTGCCTGTCAGTGGGCTTCAGCCCGTCTCTCCACATCTGCTGATCCCTTCACGCAACCCTGTGATTACTTTCTGTTCACATGTGGATCAGACAGACTTTTGCTGGACAGTGAAAGGCGACAAAGAAGTCATGGTTTTACTTTACATGCAGAAAACCAAAGAAAGTCTGTGCAGTCAAAGCAGGAAGATGGAGGACTAACAGAGGATAAAACACTGAGCAGAAAAGCTGTGTTGCTGCAGTATCTCAAGAAGATTTTAGGTATGAGTCTGTATTCAGTGGGAATTTTTTTTAAATGTCCTCTCTTGTGTGTGACTCCTCATTTCATGCTACCTTAACAAATGATCTAAATAGTTTCCTTTTTTTTCCGGATCTGTATGTCAGAAACAGACAGCGGGATGAATAGTTCAGCAGTGCAGAAGACTAAAGGATTCTACAATTCCTGTCTGGATACAAAATCTATAGAAACTGCTGGCGCGGACCCCTTCCTCTCACTCATAAAGAAAGTATGATACTCATATTCCAAACATAGCAAGCTCTTCAAATCACACTTAAGCTTACATCGGTTATCATATGTGCTCATAAGACTTAATTACTTAAATTACCATTATGAACAGTATCCCATTAAATTTTAAAAAACAAACAGAAACCATCACCAGTTTTTTAATGATGCCTGTTGGCCTACAGGAGGTGCTGTAACTACATGAATCACTGTCATAAACTTAGTTGAGGTCAAAAAGAAAAACAAACAGTTTAGCCGAATTGTCTCCTTTGTAGTTCTACAAGATCTAAAATGATTAGTCAATTTGTAATTTGACCAAATTTTGCAAAGTCCACCTTCTAAAATGACAGAGATTGCTTGTTTAACACTCAATATCTGCTGCCCAGAAGAATCAATCAGTTTAAAAACATCCCCTTTGGGTTCAGGAGACTCCAAACTGTTTGGTTACATTTTCCCCCCAATTTCATCTACTAATATTGTTTCACTGTATCTTCTCCGTACACAGCTGGGAGGCTGGGCCGTATCGGGGCAGTGGAATCAGACTGATTTCAACACCACCTTGGGATTGCTAATGAGAGACTACAATACCTTTCCATTCTTCAACATCTATGTGGGCAAAGACCCTTATGAAGCAGCACGTGGGATTAACAAAAAATACATACAGGCTAGTATGAATTAAGATGATTTAGGTTTTGCTGCTCTGAGAGCTGCCAGAGCAATGTAAGCTTTGTGTTTTTTGCTTTAAATCAAGTCTCCTCTTTGCCAACAGATTGATCAACCTGATTTGTTGATCCCAATTGAATGGAACAGCAAGACAGAGAAGTCTAGAGCTAAAACTGAGGTTGAGTATCCTTGTTGATTCAGGAAATGTCTTTAAATGAATACAAAAACATTTATCCATCCAACTAAGGCCTTTCCTTTTGTCCTGTCTCTTTTATCTAGACTCTACGTCCTTTCTTGGCCTCGTGTCAGCAATACCTCAACCTGCTGGGTGCCCCGAAGAGCAGCAGCTTGATCCATGTGGGCTCTTTCGTCTCTCTGTCCTCTCAGCTTGCTGTGGCATCTTCACCCCTGGACTCTCGCCTGTCCAAAGGACAGCTCTACCAGCGCATGACCATCAAAGAGCTACAGGTAAAGGATTTACGTTTCTTTGTGCTGTGCTGCTCTTCTGATAGAAGCAATGTCGGTGCATACTGCAGAGACAGAAGTTTTACCTAAATCAATTACAGATGATACCATTATACTGTACGTACTATTAGTTAGTAAAACGTAGCTACAAATTAACTAGAAAAACAATGACAACTATATTTTAGAAAAAATACAAATACATAAATAGGACTGTACAGTAAGGATGCTATAGTGCATGTGTTTAGTGATATTTGGTCCACATTAACTTGAGTCAAGTTTTTGTATGTTCTAAACACCTTAATACCCTGCAGAGGTCACCAGTCCATCACTTAGCGAGCACATAGAGGCAGAGAATCATCATGCTCACACTTAAACTGAAATTAAACAATAAATACATTTAATTTAAAAAACAACAACAACACTTTGAGTACCTGTTGTCTGGATACATGTGATAACAGTATTTTTTATATGGAAATGTCCCTACAGAGACAAGCCCCTGCTATTGATTGGTTGGGCTGCCTCCAGGCTGCTTTCCATCCCCTGCCCCTCAGCGCAGATGACAATGTCCTTCTGCATAACTTACCCTACATTGTGCAGATGTCCAACACCATCATCAAATGGCAGAACAAGCCCGAACTGAGCAACAGGTACTGTAAAGTGACATAAAAATGACAAGCACATCCTTTCTCTTTTTTATGCTTATCTTTGTTGCTGGGTCATTTGTTTCCACTCAGCGCTCCCCTTCATACTTTTATGGTCCTCAATCTGCTGCACACCCTGATGCCTGCCATGGACTCCAGATTTTTTGAAACAGCAAAGAACTTTTCTATGGCTTTGGGTAACACTGAAGAGGTTAGCCGAATATGCTACAGAGGAAAGAAAAACTGGATCTGTGAATTGATTGGTTACTGTAATATCTTTATATTTTGGCTTTCCACCAGGAAGCTCCTCGCTGGAAACACTGTGTGCTGGAAACTGAGAGAGGATTTGATTCAGTTCTCACACATCTTCTCAGTAAAGTGACAGCACAGAAGGAGGTGAGGAGACATCTTGAGACCTAATGAATTCAATGGAGAGAAAAGGTTCTGTCTGATAATCTGTCATTTAACTCTCCAATAGGCAGAGAAGATTATTCAAAGTGTTTTTCACTCCTTCAAGTCCAAACTAAATGAGTTTGAGTGGACAGATCAGACATCTCGTCAGCTTGTCATGGAAAAGGTAACGAGTGAAGAATTTGTTTTCTTTTTTTAATTTCTTCAGAAACGAACGATTTTTAAGTTTGATATTTGTTAAACGATTCTGCAGGTTGATTCTGCAATTCCAAAACTATGGACTACAAAGGAGCCTTCTAGTGAAGCCAAGCTTGACCTGCTTTTTTCGGAGGTACATCAAAAACCTCTTGGTTTAATGTCTTGATGGCATTTATCTATGTGGGACTTAAACTATATCTCACTCAGTGCTGTCAGATAGAACTCTTTAGGATCCCAATGTCCATCTAAGTTTTAATTTGATCTGTTTGGATCTCACTTCAGGTGAAAATTCGCCACTTAATTCAGTAGCCTGTATGAGAGTCGAGCCAGCCTCCCTAGTTTTATTAGTTTTTAGTTTTATTATACCACAGAGTGACAGGTGGTGTGGAAAGGGCCCTCCACTGGAAAATAATGATCTTACGCCCCAACATCAATGCAGTCTGCACCTGTTCGGCAACATTAGGTGGAAGATTTTTGAAGGGTGATGGATTCCCTAGATTTAATAGTGTTGGCAAAAAGGGATTTAACAAATTTGTGAATCTCTGTCCAAAAATTTGGTGATTTAGGACAGCTGCAAATCATGTGGGTCAATGTGCGCACCCCAGTCGGACATTTCCAGCATTCGGGGGTCTGTATGAGGTTCGCCCTGCATAATCTGTGTGGTGACCACTAAATTCGGTGTAGTAGTTTGAATTAAGTTAGTCTTGTTCTAAGTTCCCTGGACATCTTTTTAATATTCTGTAGATTCCTGATCAGTAAGCGCTACACTAAGGTCAGTTTCCCAGGCTCGTTGCAGGGTGGTGAGCCCTTTATCCATGTGTTTTAGAAGCACTGAATAATATTTAGGGACCTCACAATTTCCCTCAAAGACTTTCCCAACATAGGTGAGATAGCCTATAGTTAAAGCAGGTGTGGAGGGAGATCCAAAGATCATGAGGAGTAGATGTAGACTTAGAATAGCTGCAAATATTTCAAAAACTGTCTCTGTGGCAGCTGAAACTGTGTCCCCCGTCACATAGATCTCCAAGAATAAGAATTCCTCTCTGAACCCAAGTCTCCAAAGAAATGGAGCCTTTTTAATGCTACATTTGGGGTTAAGCCTTATAGAGGCCTCAGTGTGGAGGTGCATTTTCTTTGTTTTCTTTGTATTATTGTAAGGTATTTACCTTACAATATAAAGCGCCTTGAGGCAACTGTTGTTGTGATTTGCTGCTATATAAATAAAACTAAATTTAATTGAATGTTTATTTATCATATAGAAAATCTGTTAATGCCGCAATAATGACATTAAACTAATGGTAAAACTGTTACCACGAATCTCAACTTTTAAATACTATGTTGACATCACTGGTTTTGGAAAATAAGGATTAAAAAGTGTAGAAATAAAGCCAAACCACTGACCTTCAAATATCTATAATTTCAGATGATAGTCAGCAACCAAAACTTCTTCTCCAACTATGTCCAGCTTCTATCCCTGCGGCAGAAGAAACGCATTGAAGTCCTGATCACCGAGCCTGAGGATATTGATATGTAAGTGTCAGCTTAAAGCTGATAGCTGCCAATAATCTGGAGTGTGCATTAATCTTTTCACTTTTCTTTTAGACTGTCTGTCACACCATTTCTCTTTGGTAAAAAGCTCCTCTTTCCCTTGGGAATGTTTGTACCTCCACTTTTCCATCCAACCTATCCTAGGTAACACATACACTCACTCAATAACTATTAAATGCCTTCCATTGTATTTTTCAAATAATTCCAGCATTGGACTTCTTCTGTAAACAGAGCCATTAATTATGGTGCAGCTGGTTTCCTTGTTGCTAAAGATATCCTCCACCTGCTTCTGCCTGACAGTAAGAGAGATTCACTTTCCTCTTGTTCATTTACTACACAAAAAATACATTTTGCTTTTGTTAGTAATATTATGTATATTTATCTCTGCAGTTTCGTCTCAAAGTAAGACCGTGAATGCTGTGGGTGAATGTGTGTGGACTCACTACCTCACAGTGTCAGAAAAGGCAGGCAGAGGTGGAGGGTTTCCGCTGTCAGCAGCACAGCAACAGGAGGTGTGGGTGCAGTATACTGCACTGCAGGTAGCGCTGCAGGTGAGGATCCATTGTCAGGCTTTAGTGTCTGTTTTTAAGGATGAGATCAAGTTTACATGTCTTCGTGTTATCTGCCTTTTTTTTCTTAGGCTTATCATCAGAATCTAATGCAACAGCCTAATGACACGTCTCTCTCAGGAATCTCATATACTCGCTTGTTCTTTAGATCCTTTTCTCAGGTGATGTACTTTCATTACTGTCTTTTCTTTTTCTGCTTTCCTCCCAGCTACACTCGAGTGTAATTCCCTGTAATGTGATTTATTTGCAGATTAACTGTGAAGCTGATCCATACCGTGACTCCATGCCTTTTAAACCCTCCTTCTTGATCACAGTCATTTGTGCCAAATATAATCTGTGTCCTACAAGCCCGCAGTGCTCCATTCAAACCAAGCAGAATTCATTACAAGCATGCTGACCAGTCTCCTCTGATTTGACATAAAAGGTGTACCTACCATAAGTAGGCTACAACCCAAAGCACACTTATGTATTTGCTTTTGTTGTAATTGTTAGGTTGTGTCTGCATGTTGTATAATTGCGCGAGCGGTTTAGTTTTGTTTGTTTTCATTTTTTGAAAACTGTTGAAACCTTGTTTCCAGCTTTGCTTTCAGTGATGAAAGTTGCCAGAAAAGGGACATTGGATTGAACAACAAAGTTCTCCTACTTAAAGATGATTTTGTTCATTTAACTTTAACCATCTTGAGTGGAAAAAGTAAAAGTTAAATTCAAAAATGGCCTCTTATTTTAAAATAAAATCATCCGAGATGAGTGGGAAAATGTATCTTTGCTCAAACTTCATATAAATAACATAAACATGTAAAAAAAAAAACATGAATTCTGAAAAATATCCCCACCTGACCCGCAGCGTATCTTCTGATTTCTGTACACTAACTTTAAAATGTAAAACAGTTCTGCAAATTGAAGTACATAATTGTATACATAAGGAATCAAAGCTAGAAGATGAACCTATCAAAATGTAGTTAGTAGAAGCCATATGCACCCATCTGTCCCACATGGTAATATGACCTGAGAAAGATGACCCAAAATTTCCTCTAGTTATTATTAGAAAACACATAAAACATCAGGATAGCAATGCTTGTTTCACTTCAGGGGTGTCAAACATAAGGCCTGGGGGCCAGAATCAGCCCAACAAAGACTCTAATCCAGCCCATTAAATGGCTTTGGAAAATGTGAGATTTTTAACTGTATTTTAGAGCTTTTCTTCTCCCATGGCAATTCACACTACACCAAAATGATTACGTTATAAATTTATGTATTTTACACCTTTATTTCTTACCATTTAGGCCCAAAGAATCATCTAGAGAGATTTCTTTCATTTACTACAGCAGCATTTCTTTATTATGTGGAAAAAGTGAGGTGTACTTTTAATTCTTTTCCTTTTTCTTATATAAAATCATTTGACATCCCTGCTCTACATCACAGACATTAAACTAGTGCAATTTCACTTTTTAAACTAGGATTTATCCCATGATGTTGATGCTCAAAGTTGCTTACACACACACACACACACACACACACGCACACAAAATATATTGAACAAAAGTTAGACTTTGGCTTCAGAATGTTACACTTGGAAGTGGATTTAAAATTCATTTGGCTTCATTTAGGTGAGCAAACATGTGTTTTTGAGCCCTGAAATGCAGTGACTAAAAATATCTGGTTCATAGTAACAATGTTGCTGATAATCAGTGTTTGTGTTTATTGTACTTTTCCATCCAACTGCTTATCCAAGGATAGGATGGTGAGGGTGCTGGAGGCAATTCCAACTCTTATGAGATGAGAGGCAGCATATACCCTTCACAGTCTTCCAGTCCATCATAGGGCTAATATAGTTACACTCAATTCAGAATGACTAGTTAAACTGACAGGGATGTCTTTGCACTGTGGGAGGAAGCTGAGGCACCAACATTTCTGTTGCTATCATTTATTTGTCTTTATCGCCTATAGGTACATGTCATGTAATGTCTATTTTCATCAAATGCATGCACTCAAAATAAAGTAGTCAAAAAAACCTACTTATTGATACTTGAGTGGACCCATCAATTATTTTGAATAACTTCCTGACTCAGTTAAGGCTCTGGACCAGCAACTGAAGAACTGTTATTTTTCAAAATGTCACAAAATCAGCATTCCTATTTTAAACTCCGACCAATACCTGTCAGTGAAACTCAGTAGAGGAGTTTCCATTATTTCAGATTTCTTCCTTAATTATGAAATAGTGTGTAAACCTCAAAAAATGCGGAGGAAAGCCACTGTTACAAACTCCACGCAGCTGAGTGCACTGGGAAATGGTGCGAGCGAGAAGTCAGGAGAAAACACACATTTGAAGGTGATAAAACAGATAGAAAGACCTTCTAAAACTCCAGCTGGGAAAGGCCTCGGAAAAGCAGGAGCCAAACGTTTGGGCCGACTACTGAAACGAGCTATCCCTAACCAGGATGAGGCGACAGGAAAGGCGAACGCTTCTCTTCCCAGTGAGTCCCTGACGGTTCAGCTAAAGCTAAGCTAATCAGCCAACTGCTGAGGCTAGCTAAATTAATCCAAATTAAGAGTTTATGTGTCTTTGATTTTAATTATTTTTAAATCTGCTTTAGATTTCAAACAATAAAAAATAATACTATGACACAGAATTTATTTCCAGGGTCTTTCCTGGTTCAAAATGGGTGGGGGGGGGGGCTATGCATTTTAGCAGCTGTTGATGAAGATGTTAAGATTTAGAGTACATAAAAGGGTCAGCTCAGTTTGGAGACAAAGTTATAGAGGCAAGGCTGAGAAGGTCTGGACATGTGCAGAGGAAGGATAGAGGATATACTGGACAAAGGATGCTGAACATTTAGCTGGTTCATAACAAAATACAACAGTGAGAATGGATGGAGACATTTGTACTATACTATAACTGGTTTGCACTGATCTGTGATTTGAATGTTATTTTCTTCATTGATTTTTCAGAGACTCCCGTCCGGCTTTTCAAGCATCAGATTCAAACAGAGGCTGGAAATGCACCCAAGACAAATTCCGCAAAGCCAACCTCGCCTCACATCTCCCAGCTCATCCTCAGTGTGGTTTCCCAGTGCAAACACAGAGGCGGCATCTCCATGGCAGAACTCAAACAGATGCTGGCAGCTGGAGGCTATGATGTGGCCAAGAACAACAGGCGAGTGAACATAGAGACCAAGAGGCTGGTTAACAACGAGACACTTGTACGAACTACAAGAAATGCATCATTCAGACTCAACCATAAGGTAATGCACCTTTAATCTTTGGTAACTGGTATTAGTTCAACTAAATGCAGCACTGCTGCGTGTAAGTTATGCATGTAGCTTATTGGCATTGTGGCTAAAAAGTGATTTTCTTGCCCGTGTGTTGCAGTATTACAGTGAGATTCTCAAAACAATTTCATGTCACATTAACTTTTACCCCCCGAAAAATAGAAGCTGACAGACATAATTCAAGTAAGGACGATCCCAGTGAAGACTCCAAAGCCAAAAGCAGAGCTGAAGCTGACTCCGAAAACAGCAACAAGCAAATCCCCCAAAGGAGCAGAGAACCAAAAGAGACGAGTAATAAAGCCAAACCAAACCAAACCAAAGAGCAAATCGCACCAAACAAGGGCAACACCTCGAAAAGTTAGATCACCCAAACTAAAACCTAAGCCTCGCAGAATGGCGGTCACATCACCCAAACTAAAACGCAAGCCTCGCAGAATGGCGGTCACAGCGCACAAACTAACACGCAAAACTCGCAAAGCGGCAGCCAAATCACACAAACAAAGAAGGAAGACAACCAAAGGAAGAAAATCACCAAAACCTGCTGGCAAGAAACGCAGACCTGCAACAAACAGGGGCGCACGAGTTCGAAAGGTACCGAGGAAGGCTCAAAAGACTCGGAGACGCCGACCAAACCAAGTTCAAAATCGACATAAAAAGCAAGCAAGACGAAGGCTTCCAAAATCAAAGTTGAGATCGAGGAAAGGCACTTACTACAACCGCTAGGCTGAGTCTTCATGGTAAACAGTAATAAACAGAACCCCTTTTAGCATCCTGAAATACACGTAGTTCTATGTTGTGTTTGTGTTCCCATATCATTTTTTCTTCACTTCACTGTACAGACCATAGATCGCATAAAACATGGACAGTTTTCAGATACAAGTTCTGAAAAGTGAAGCTTCAGTGGAAACTTGTCTTTCTTTTAAATGCTACTTGAATGCGATACCTGTGGTTGCAAAAATATCATGTATTGAGGTCAGACAGATATGTGATCATTAACCATGTGATTGCCATTTTAAATGGGTGATAATGTAGGATCAAGTGAATAAGGCTTCAGTCACACGAGCCTAGAGACAGTCTGTGTCTACCTGGCAACCACCAGTTGTGATTGAAAAATGAGTATTCCCTGGCCTATTATGAGTGGTTGTTGGAGGTTGATGGCAGTCTCTGGGACATTGATTGCTAAAGTACCCGACACACAGGCCTACAGGCTGTCAGTGATCTCCCTGGCAATCACCTGTTGTTAGGGAAAAAGGGTATATTTCCAGCATAAACCTCCTTGTGAATGCTTTAATCAGCAGCACATTTTTGCAGTTTGAATGGAAGTGATGAACTTATTACCTTCAAAGTAAAACTTGCACTCTTTGAAATATATTGGCTGCAGCACTGAGGCTGAACTTTATTCTGAGGGCAAACATTCGCCATTTCGTGTTGCATTCTTTCAAGTTTTACTACTGCTAGACTAGTAGTTGGCAAATGCTGGCAGATAAACTAAAACTGCAGGCAACCATGGCAATCTGCTAGTAACCAGACCAAAGTGCTTTTAATGCAGCACCTTCTTTGCAACTGATTTTATCCTGGGAGAGCCGGCAACCTCGAGAAACCACTGTCAGCCAGTTGTAGAATACACGTCCCTAGCAACCGGTGATTGTATGACACCCAATATGGACTCTAAAAGCATTGTGCACATGACGTCACTTGAAAAACCTCACTAGGAGACAATTGCAAAACAGCTCTTAGACTTGACCTCTGAATACTATCTTGATGAGTTTATGGGCTGAGTCATGAGGCTTGGGTCATGTTGAATAAAATGTTATGTCATTTGTCAAACTGTGATCATTTCAGAAGGGAGTATTTTTCTGGTATCGTGGTTTCACAGTCAATTCGGTCTCTCATTACATTATCTTGATGCTTCGAAGCAGGACTTTATAATCAGTGGGTGACATCAAAGTAGCGATGTCCATCTTGTAGTTTATGGTTGTCTATGTGTGAAACTTTGCACAAATCAAGAGTAGTCGTTATTTAGTCACACATTTTAATGTAACTACAACAATCCATAATCAAAACTGCAATTGATACTGGTATAAAAATAACTGCCATGCTCCTGCATGGAAAAGGAACCAATGTGCCTTCCACATGGTGCTCACATGCCATCGAATACATATACAGGACAGTGTATAGCAGGATAGAACATTGGGCATCAGTGGACACTCAGTCCAGTATTTCTAGTGCACTGAAATAAAGTCCATATAGTCAACTGTCTCTTTCCAGTCAGCATCAACACTTTTCTATCCGTCACAGGATGCCCCACACCTCCTCAAAGGCAGAGCACATCTTGGCACAGGTCAGTGCTGCAGACAGGGGGTAGTTACTGATGGACACTGTCTTCTCTGTGTAGTCCACGTTAACCTAATAAGGACAGAGACATCAGTAACACACAAGGAGTATTTGACATAACTGCAACAGACTAAAAGAGTCTGTAAAAGAGAATGCCTCAATATATTTCTCACCGCTCCATGTGCGAATGCTCCAATCACCACTGCAGCTGGTCCCTCTGGTACCAAAGTCCGTGGGCACACGGCCTCTCCTGAAGAGAAGGAGGTGCTGATACGAGGGCAGCCGGGAGGTAGGTGATCAGACACTGGATTTTTAATCATCCTCAGGAGCTTCTGAGGACCATCAGCAGCCCTGACACTCAGCTTGTGCAGCAGCTGAACTAAGAAAGTAGAGAGAAGAAAGAAGAATTAGGAGAACAGTAATGGAGTGAAGGCTCACTTAAAGCCAGAACACATGGGAATAAGACTTAAGTACAATGCCTACAGTATGTGTATTATCCATGCAGAAAAAAATAACAGTTATAGTTTACCCATAAGGCCACAGAAACGTGTGAATGTTCTTGGGATGCGGGTCTGCGGGTTGATCTCGATTAAAGCGTTTTTCTCTGTGTGGATGTAAACCTGCAACAGCCCCGCCCTGTTCAACGGACTGTCCATCAGCATGAGCAAACACTGGAAATACACAGTTCAAAGTTAAAACCATTCTTACAGCCCTTCATCACAAACATGCCACTACGCTTTATATAAGAAAACACAGACATAAAGGATAAATAATAAAAAAATCACTCTAGTTAAATTTCAGACTTGATGTATTGATTTTTATTTCAATTTAATTTTACAATTTAGTTTCAGATTGCCTGCAAAGTATTTTGTTTCATTTTTCAGTTTCCTTATTAAGTGTTAGGCCAAGATATAAAAAGTTCAGGTAGGTAGGTATTACAATACAAACAAAAGGCAACTGACTCACAATCATGTACATATCCCTGTCTCAATAAAATGCGCACAAAAGCGGCTCATGTCTGTTTTCCTACTTTTATTTTTGATAGTTTTTTTGGTTGTTTTGTTCCTAAAGTACTTCTTACACTACTTCATATTATTCTTACACTACTTAGTACTTTTTATTCATACTATACTGTTATATATGTGCACTATTCAGATTAGTGAAATATTACTGATGCAGTAGTGTCAAAAGTCAGCTAATGAAACATGCTGGTTTTGTTTTTGTCCCTCAGTTACACTGTAATAGTTCCTAAGTAGTAGGATTTGAGCAGGTCCAGATGTTAGGGATGTTGAGTCAATGATACTGTATTTCTGTAACTATTAAAAAAAACAATATGTCACAGATTATAAATATCACAGACTAAGACAAATTAATATGAATTAAGACTACAATACTGTGCATACAATAAGTACCAGAGTAAGGAGCACTAAAAAGTAATCACAAGGATCTATTTATTTCTAAAGGGGACTTTTGGAAAGCGTTAGATCCCAGAAACCATGCTACGCAAAAAAAAGAAAGAGAGAAAAAGATATGAATATGCTCTTTTAGCGCTTTGATTCATACTGGGGGAGGATTGCTCCCCAGATTACTTTTTAAATGCAGAATAAACTAAAACTAAATGACAGGCTTGATGCTCAGTACTGTGCTATCAAACATGCTTTTATCTGATAAGACATAATTAAAAGGCTTTTTTCAGATGTGTTCCATGGGCTTTTTTGAAAATACGAATACAGCCGTGGCTTGAAATTATTTTGCTTGCCCTTTGGTGTGCTGTTGGCACATAATCTCTTCTCTCCTCAGGCGCCATCACAGCAGATCATCTTCCATCTCACCCCGTCCCAGCAGCCCCCGTGTCACACCAACCCTCTGCATCACATATTCAACATCCTTTGTCTAATGTATCCACTATATGTTCTCCGCTACGGATTTGTAAACCTTCCCTTTTATTCTCATTGCTATCCTTCTGTCACAAATAACCCCTCACGCTCATCTCCACCCATCCCACTGTGTCTGCACACTCTTCTTCACCTCTCTGGTGTGCTGCTGCCTGTTGTTTTGGTTGACCCAAGGTATTTCAACTCATCCGCCTTCACTCCCTCTATTCTTTGCATCTTCTTTATTATCAGTATTATGATACTTTTGTTAATCCCAGCAACCTATTGTGATATTTCTGAATTGTGAGTTGATTCTCCTGACACCTAAAATGGACTTCTAATCATAAAATCAATAATATAATTGACTTAAATGCAATGAAACTCCACTCTGGTTAACTGTGACAGACTGACAAACACAAGTGACGAATAATTATTATTGAAGAATGAGTGTTTACCTGATGTGTGATATCTGGTCTTATTTTTCCGGGATCTCTTCCACTTTTGATGATCATATTTTTGTGTTGGTCGCAATTTAACAGCTCAAATGTTTTCCCGACCTGAAATATGAAAAACAAGCCAAAAGCATGTATTAACTCGCCTTAAGTTAAGTTATTATTAAGCATCGTTGTTGGTGTCACTTCCACTAAAAACGGGTAGGGGTTGCATCACAACAACGCGCAAAGACAGCTCCATAGCGCCTTACCTTCACCGTCTCTAACGACGCTCCCTCCAGAATAACCACCAGCCTCCTCTCCGCCATGCGGTCGTGCAGGCTGCGGAGATGTTTGGCTGGTTTAGGTTCATATTCGTCCAAATGTTCAAGACCACGCTTCTTCCCATTACCCGCCGCCATGATGCCTTCCTCTGGACTGTCGCGGGAAGTTCACGTCACTGCAGAGGTGCGCGTTCACAGGTGAGTGTATTGCACATAAAAACGTCATTTGTGGGGTTTTTATGAAGGTAGCTAGATTTTGAATATGTAAGTATGTGGTAAAAAAAAATCAGACAGTTTTATGTTAATAAAATAAAACGTGTTTCCTCAGCGCCCTCATTCTGCGCGCGCCACCCTTTCGTCACTATTGTGCGCCGGATGTCACGCTACAACGTGTTGAAGGAAATTTCACGTGTAGAAATTTTCGTCCTGCATCGCTCCACAATCACACTACAATTAGTGTCTGCGGACCTTAAAGTATCCGGTTTATTGGTGAGTATTTGAAGAATCGATGCTGCGATTCGCGCTGCAGCTAAAGAGCGGTTCAGTGGCGATAAGCTTTGAGTTGTAAGGGTATACTTTTTAAAACTGTGCGGTCAGGTAATGGCTGTGAAACTGGTCACAAGTTTTTAACGAGGCTGTTTGATAACAGTCTGATCATACATTAATATTTAAACAGTTTAATCCCCAGCAGATGAAGTGGGAGAATTTGTAATAAACGATTTATCATTTGTTATAACCAAACATATTTATTACTGTTTCAACAGTAAAGAGACCCTCTCTGAAACACTACATAATTTAATCACTGCTTATAATTATAAAGAGCATTGGTTGTGTTGGAGCTGAATTTATTGTACTGATGTTGGACGGTTTTCTTTCCCGCAGATCTCCATCCAAAACAGTTTTACTTTTTTTCTTCAATGACGCTCCTCTCTTTTACATATACTGTATTTTTTGTTTTGTCTTAGGGTTTTAAAACACTCTTGCTGTGTTTTCTTTTTCAGACTGTCGGTGTAGAAGGAAATCATGGGTCGGAAGTTGGATCCCTCCAAGAAGTTGAAGAAAGGTCCGGGTAAAAAAACCCGGAAGCAGCAGGGAGCAGAGACAGAGTTGGCCAAGTTTATAACTGATGGTAACTATCCCTTTCCAAGTCAAAAGTTTCTGTTTTGGAGGTTTAGTAAAACACGCTGTCAACATTGTGTTATTTTTTATATTTAATCTTTGCAGAGGACACTGGATCAAAACGTCTCTCAAGTAGAGCCAGAAAAAGGTAAGAGGTTGACTGAGGATGTAACATGACATAAAACAAATGTGTTTACAAGCTCCTAATTCATGTTAAAATGTTTCAGAGCTGCAAAGAGAATCCAGAGTTTGAAAAAGCCCAAAGATGTTGCTGAGGAAAAGCCTAAGAAAGGTAAACAATTAACTTTTGCTCAGTCTGGTCAACGCATGATTTAAATATTTGCCCAGATGCAAGCATGAGATTGTTGTTTTGATGGACCATCCTTCTCCAGTATCATTACAGCTATGTAAGCAGTTGTTTATTATTGATTATCAAGTGCAATTATGGGAATATCAGCAAGGGGTAATGGTCCAAGGTGAACAGCCAGACTAAATGTGATTCATAAGCCTTCTATGGAAAAACAAGGATTGAAACATTTTACTTCACCCGGATTGAGGTTTCCGCGGCTCGTTGGCAGCATCTGCTGTTCGTCCTCTTGGGTCTCACCACCTGAAGGAGGGGTCCAAGGGGTTCAGTGCTATGTCGATCAGGAGGTGGCCCTGTTAGTCTAATCCCAAGTTACTGAAACTGGTTTGTTAACCTCAGAATTTTGTTTATGAGTGAAGGGAGACAGGAGCAGGAGACTAGCAGAAGTATTGGTGCGTTAGCAGTTATGCAGCTCCTGCACTGGTTTACTGTTATGTGAGCTTTGGGTAGTGACTGAAAGAATAAGATTGGTGATATAACCAGCAGAAATGAACTCCTTTTGAAGGCTGTCTGGACTCATCCTTAAAGTTCATGGTGAGGAGGTTGGTCATTCAGGAGGGGTTTTGAGTGGAGCCATTATTCCTGCACATGGAAAAAAGCTAGTTGAAGTTAGAGCTGGGCGATATGAGATTTTTTCATATCACGATATGTTTTTTTCATTTCAGGCGATAACGATATCTATCACGATATAAGCCAAATAACTATATTTGTAAGATTTAAATGTGCCGTTGCTCACAAGTAAAATGTGAAATAATCAGCAGCTTGTTTTTATTTAAATATTTATTTCCCATAATAAGTTCAACAGGGTAGATGTACTTAAGGAACATGAGACTTTTTCAGATAAATAAAGGCAAATATTGCAAACTACACAAAAGGCAGCCGCTAAAGCGTTTAAGTTTCAAAATAGAACAAACGAAACAGACTAAACTGTCAATTCCACTTAGAAACAAAATATTAATTCTAAAAATAAATCTTAGTTTGTTTTACAGAAGAACAGACAAAACTGACTAACTTTTGTCAATATCAAATAAACTGAGAACTAAAAGGAAATTCTCAATCTCTCCTTGTTGTATAGCTTAGCTTTTCAAACAGTTACTTTAGTCTGACAAAAGCCGAATGACGAATTAGCGCTTCCAGTCAGAGACTGAGGCTACGTCCACACGTACACGGGTATTTTTGAAAACGGAGATTTTCCGTTTTCGTTTTAAAAAATAATCCCGTCCACACATAAAGGCAGAAATGAAGGAAAACGCTGCTATGAACATGCCAAAGCAGCAGGTGGCGCTAGATTCCTAACCGTGCAGAAATGTTGGCCAATCAGAAGTCTAGAAGCCTCGGTGGGAAAAAGTAAACAAAGCTGGGGCATAGAAGCAGAACCGAGTCGTATGTGTGGAGGGACAGTAACTGTGTGTATATGTAAGCATTTAAACACTGCAGAGAGTAGAATTAACAGTAACAGTATTGTAGAAATTCATTTCACCGAAACAATAACGTGGCGCACAGTGTGACGCATGCACCAGTTTATTGTATTTCCAGACTTGCTTTCGGCACAATTTACAGTGCACGCTACTCTGTTTTTGTCAGACTTGAAATAGCCGAAATACCTTCACACTACGGAACTTCTATGGCTCTTCCGTTCGACAATCTCTCCGGCATTGGAACCATCATCTGTTTTCTCTTCGGTCACGCTCGGTTGATTTTTCTAGTCGGCACACTCATTTCCTCCATTACCCGCTGGCTGCTTCCCAAACAAACACACTTGCGGCTTGGCACTTGTGCTATACGTAACAAGTCACGCGACGTGACGCTGCGGCTGTGATTGGTTCGGCTCTGCGCTACTTAATTTGGATTGGCTGACCTTTTTTTTTTTTTTCTTTTTTTTGGAGGACAAGAGCGGCGAGGTCTATCGCGATAGCTTAATTTCTCTATCGAGTAAAAGTTATATCGCGATACATATCGTTATCGTTCTATCGCCCAGCTCTAGTTGAAGTGGTTAGGGCATCTCACCAGAAAGACTCTTTGGCACCTCCTAAGTGAGTTGTTTCAAGCCCGTTCCACTGGGAAGAGGTCCTGGAGCTATCCAGAGGCTTTTGAGCTTGCATCTCTCGGCTGGCTTGCTAACAGCTTGGTCCAGTCGTCAGTCCACTCACAATCCTGATAGGAAAACCAAAAGGGAATGGAGGGAGGGATGGATGGATATTGATTATTAATGCATCTTGTATGTGTCATGATTTCAGCAAGGAAATAAATGAATAAATACACATATATTTACAGTTTTTTCTTTCTTTCTTTCTCCCTAAAGGGTTCACAGATGAGAACAGCAAATGGTTGAAACCGTCAAAGAGGAAGCGCAAGATTGATGAACAAGAAAGTGAGGATGACAGTGATGAACACTGGGAAGAAGAAGATGATGATGAGGAGGAGGAAGAGGAAGAAAAGGTTGTAGAAAAGAAGGGAGGCAAAGACCAGCAGAAGAAGGGTGTAAAAGGAGTGAAAAAAGAGGCCGATGATGATGAAGGCGATGATGATGATGAAGGCGATGACGATGATGAAGGCGATGATGATGATGATGATGAAGGCGATGATGATGATGACATGGTTGATGACTATGGTGTTCAGGATGACAGTGATGAAGCAGCAGAAGATGACAGTGATGGAGAGGATGTATGTGCTCTTTCTAACCTTTTTTACCCTTTTTAATTTATTTATTTATTTATTTTAGTTTTATTCAGAAGCTGAAACGAAATATTCTTCCAGCCTGGAAATGTGAAGTTTGAAGCCTCATTTTATTAGAAAATTTTCACTTATGAGCTACAAAATCGGGAGAGTATTCTGTTTTCAGTGGCACTAGGCCTTATTACAGTTACATTTTTAAGAGAACATTGTAGCAGAGGCTGGTTAACTTAGAGCTGTTTTTTGTTTTTTTCTACCTCCAGCTTCTTCCCATTGAACGTGCAGCCAAGAAAGAAAAAAAGCAGAAAAAGTCCAAGGCTCCTGATAGTGATGAAGATGATGATGATGAAGAGGATGAAGAGGATGAGGATGATGACGAGGAGGAGGAGGAACAGGAATCTGATGCTGACATGGATGAAGAAGATGAACTAAAAACAAACATTGACGAAGAAGATAAATTCAGGCTTCCTAAACCAGAGGAGGGTGAGTTTCTGTGAAGTTTTTGTCTTTTAGAGCAGCAAATGTGCAAAAAGAAATTCTCTGATTTTCTACAAACAATTAAAACGTATTTTTTTGGTCCACATTTTCTAGGACTTCTGCCTCTAGACCTGAAGGCAATCTATCAGCGGATAAAGGACAACATTGACCTCCTGTGCAATTTCTCAACAAAAAGAGAGGAGGGGAAAGACCGAGCAGACTACATCTCACTTCTGAAAAAAGATCTCTGCACCTATTACAGCTACAACGAGTTCCTCATTGAAAAATTTATGGACCTATTCCCTCTTTCAGAGGTGTGTTTTCTTCCGTGCATGGTTTTGGTTTGTTTTTTTTGGGTTTGTTTGTATGTTTTTTCATTAAATCCTGATTTAAAAGAATTCATGGATGCATTGATTTAAACATGCAAGGTCTAGCTGAGAATATCTATTTGACTTCAAACATTATATTTTCATTCTGCCTTACAGCTGGTTGATTTCCTCGAGGCCAATGAAATTCATAGACCTGTCACTATTCGAACCAATACACTGAAAACAAGGAGGCGGGACCTTGCACAGGTAGGTGCCTGATCTTAAGAGACATGGACAAAATTGGCATTTAGAATGTTTTAACAAGTTAAAATACATAATGTGTGTCATGACTGTTAGCGATTTGGTAGTTTATTACTTTAAAGATTGTATCTGTTGTGATATAGAATTGTTTTTGTTGAACAAAAATTTGGCAGCCAGGATGAAGAATTCTGTACTTAGGTTAGTTTTTTCAGAAGAAGATCTATAGAATATTACATATATATTATATGTATTAATGGATTTACTGTTGATTATGGAGTTAAGAAGCAAAGTCTCACAAGCCTAAAAAGCAGTCATTGACATCTGCCAATGTGATGCATCCCCTGCCTGGTTGATACTTGGTTGCTGGATGTTGGTTGCTAGGTTAAAATCTGTTGCACAGAGGGAGCGGTGCCATAGGCCTCCTATTGAGGGCTGTGGTCACCTTTATTGTGGGAGGGGCCAACTTCTCAAACACTCACCAAGTTGTCATAAAAGGAAAAACTACTTAAATGACAGGAGGAAACTCAAGTCTTTACATATTGAATTCACTTGTTTGTGCTTTTCCTTGTTTAGGCTTTAATCAACAGAGGAGTGAACCTTGATCCACTGGGGAAATGGTCTAAAGTGGGTTTAGTTATCTATGACTCCTCAGTACCTATAGGTAGGTTTCAAAAGTTATGTAAGTGACCAACTTAAGCAATTAAGGATGCTATCTGAGTGTGACTGCAGCTTCTTTACATGTTAACTAGGTGCAACTCCGGAATATCTGGCCGGTCATTACATGCTCCAAGGAGCCTCCAGCTTTCTGCCAGTCATGGCGCTGTCTCCACAGGAGGGAGAGTTGGTATTGGACATGAGCTCAGCTCCAGGAGGAAAGACTACCTATATTGGTAAGATGTATTGCCTTTATTGCAAATTATGTTGTCATTTCACCCTTAAAAATAGTGGAGTCCTTATGCAGATGTTCTCACCCTTAGCTCAGCTGATGAGAAACACGGGGGTAATAGTGGCTAATGATGCCAATGCTGAAAGACTGAAGAGTGTGGTGGGAAACATCCACCGTCTGGGGGTCACCAACACTGTGGTCTGCAACTATGACGGCAGAGAGTTCCCAAAGGTATCCTGTCTAAATGTGTAGATCACCAATATCTGTGGGGTTAAGCCTTATTACAGTTCCAATGTTTTGACCTGTTGGAATTCTGCTTTAAGGTCATGGGTGGCTTTGATAGAGTGCTGCTTGATGCACCCTGCTCAGGCACAGGAGTCATTGCTAAAGATCCAGCTGTGAAGACGAGCAAGGTAAAAACCAAGAAAGAAACTTTTTCTGTCTTTATATACACACACGTCCGTTTGCTTTAAGTAGTGTGCTAATACTTGTTTCTTTTTGCCCTTCTGTTCACTGACAGGATGAGGTGGATATCAATCGTTGTGCTCACTTGCAGAAAGAATTGATTCTGTCTGCCATCGACTCGGTCAATGCTGATTCCCCATCGGGAGGATATCTGGTCTACTGCACGTGTTCAATAACTGTATGTGGAAACTCTGAATTTCTACCAAATTTATGTACAAACATAGTAAATATCAGACGAGCTTGGTAAGTGATTGCATTTTTTTCAACTAGGTGGAGGAGAATGAATGGGTGGTGGACTACGCTTTAAAGAAAAGAAACGTCAAATTAGTTCCCACAGGACTCGACTTTGGCAAGGAAGGCTTCACCAAGTAAGTTGGATAACCAGTGTTATTATTTTAGGAGCAAGTAAGAAATTGAATAAAACATGAATATTTTCCTTCTTTTAGTTTCAAAAAGTTCAGGTTCCATCCAACTCTGCGACTCACGCGACGATTTTACTCTCACTCCCACAACATGGATGGATTCTTTGTGGCCAAGCTGAAGAAGTTCTCCAACATTATTCCAACTGCACCACCAGGGAATGGTAAGAGTTTTTGTCATAGCTTCATGCCTACGTTTATCATGATATTTTCCCTTTCATCACTAAGTAACATCTGTCTTTGTTGTTGTTGTAGAAGATGAGAAGGCAGAGGCTCCTGAGACGACAGCGGCCACAGAAGCTCCTGAAGAGAAAAGGTCCAAGAGCGACAAGACAAAGAAGACTGTCCTCAACAAGGCAGGTGGCCTGAAGCAAGAAAACAAAGCCAATGGAACAGCAGTCAGGAAAAAAGCAATCATCAACTCAAAAGGCAAAAAGGAGTTGCATACTGGACCAAAAAAGGCAAAAGTCGCCAAGATGGATGGAGAAACTGTGAAGGGCACAGAAGCCAAGAAGGCAACAGATGATGGTAAAGCATCAAAAGCTGTCACAAAGGAAGGAAGCAGGTTTGAGAAAAAGCAGGCCACAAAGAGGAAAACACCCATGAAGGCCAAGAACAGAATGGGGAAGAATAAATTCAACAAGTTGAAGCACATGTTGCAAAAACAATAAAAAAAGTGACAGTGTGTTAAATGCATGTTTGGATTATATTAAAGCTTTGTTACACACCTGGATCCACCTCTGTCTGATGAAGCTGCTCTGTTTGTGCAGCAATTGTGTCAAACGTGATTGTAACATGGCTGCGTGCTGATGATTGGACTCACAAACAATGCTCCTACTAAAGCTGGAGCTTTCTTTTTTTATTTCTGTATACAGATTCAATGCTTTCCATAATCCTGTGAGAAATAAATCTTTTAAGAACACTTAATACTGACCTATGAATCATTCACACACAAAAGAGGCACCTAACTCAAAGGATGAAACAGTGTTGTGTCCAAACATATCAGATTATTCTCAAAAAGCTTGTAGTTAAAAACTTCTTTTAGCGCAATGTGCAGTGTGTCCTTAAAGAAAATTTTGAGGAAATTGGACAAATGGAGGAGTGGTGGGTATAAAAAAAAATCTACTGCAGATGAACAGTGTTTAAAAGTAATTTTCTTAAAAAACTAACAAATCCAGCAAAGACTTGACTTGGGACCTGAGAGGTCCTTGTGAATCCATCTGTTTGCTGAAGGGGCATCAGAAGTCTCAGCAGTTCTCGATGGCCACCGTTCCATTGTCTAAAGAAGGGAAATGGGGAAAAAGCTGAGGTATGCCAAATTAGACAAGAACTGGACTGAAAATCAGTGGAAACCGGTCTTACAGACTCACAAATCCAAATTTGAAATTTTTGGTTCAGATCATCACCACTTATGTTTACATGTGTTCCAGTAAATTGCTGCATCTATTTCACATTTTCAGAAAATATAAAGAAATTTCTTGTAATATGTGTTGTAATTTCACAAGGTTGTTTCATTTATTTATTTTCATTCAGTCACTTAAAGACGTTTATTTTTTTATTCTTTAGTTGAGATTAACTATAATAATCTTGATAAAAATACAAAAGACCATCTCTAAACGGAGTACATCTTGGACGCTCTTGCATACCTGTTATTGTTTATTACCTATATGATAATTTGAGTATTACACCTGTAATTGGCCGTACTTTGGATGGCAGTTGATTCTTCCTTCGGTGTTGGGTGCGCTCTGGAGATAACCAATCAGATCAGCTCTATCTCGGTCCGGAAGCTGTGTTGTTTACATTTTCCAAGATGGCGGCGGGAATGTATTTGGAGCATTATTTGGACAGTAAGTGAATTTGCATGTGTTTCTGACGCATTGAAAAACATTCTTAGTCGTTTTATAGTTTAATTTCTTTGTGTAGTGTATCTCCTGATCAGCTTCAGCGCGGAAGGGAATGTTCTAACGGTTTCCTAACGGTTAGCGGTTTAGGCTCAGTCTATTTGCTGGAATAGCGCGTCGCAAGGGAGCAAAGAAAGGCTCGCAAGCATCCTGTATTGCCACTACTGGCACAAGTTAAATGCAGTTAGCATTCATAGTCAGCTGTATTTGTGCCACTTGCTGTTTAATGGGGTGCTTGAGAATTTTAAAGCTTAACCGAAAAAGCATCACTTCAGACATTAGATTGAGCTAGCCAGTGTTGTTATTTCATTGTTTCGTGTTGATGTCTTAAAAATCTTTGTTCTCCTGCCTTCCTGCCACACCAGGCATAGAAAACCTGCCCTTCGAGTTGCAGAGGAACTTTAATTTGATGAGGGATCTAGATCAACGCACAGAGGGTAAGCTCAGTGAACACGGATCTTCATTAACCCACAAAACACGGTCCTTAAATGGAGGTAAATGGGTTACCCCCACACAGTCCGAGGAATCATTAGATTACTAACGAAAAAAAGCCTTGTTCTTAAAAAAAAAGCCCCTAATTATTATTATTATTATTATTATTATTATTATTATTATTATTATTATTTGTCTTGTTCTTCTTTAACACTTGGATGTATTTTTATTTAGTGCTCTTACATTGACACAGCTCGAACCCTATCTTAATGTGTGATGAGGAGTCACATAATAACATTTTTAAGTCATCTTTATTTAAATATTATTTTTAAACCCCAAAACAAATAAATGATCAAAATAAAATAAATAAAAATAATATTAATAATAATAACAATAATAATTATACAGAGTGAAAACAATTAGGTGTGTTATTATGTATTTATATGTGCTAAGCAAAAACATTTTTAAAGGTTTGGTTGTGGTTAGTGCTGTCTACTTACAGCAAGTAGGTCCTGGGTTTAAATCCAGTTGAAGTCCTTCTGCCTGAAGTTTACATGTTCTCCTCGTACTTGTATGGGTTCTCTCCGGGTGCTTTGACGTCTTCCCACAGTTCAAAGACATGCATGGAGTTAGATTAATTGGTGATTCTAAATTTGTTGTCCGTCTGTCAGTGTTAGCTGTGCAAATAGAAGGGCGAGCTGTGCTGGGTGTATCCTGCTTTTGGCAGCTGGGATAGGCTCAAGCCACCCCAGCAACCAGAAACAGATAAGGAGAAGAAGATGAATGTATAGAACCCAAAAGTTTATTAACATTTTTGAAGCCTTAAGATCATAATTTACTGTTTTAGGTTGCTGGTTTTATGCTTGTTAAATAAGAAAACTGAATATCCAATTGTGTTATTTTCAAAAACATTTTGACTTATTTGTGTGAGGTATTAAAATTATCTTTGTAATTACAGACAGCGTTGTTTAGAAGTTCTTCTCATCTTTTTTTTTTTTATTATTTTTTTAATTTTTGTTTAGATCTTAAAGGCCAGATAGACTCTCTGGCTAAAGAATACACTGCCAATGCCCGGACTCTCTCCTCTGAGCAAAAGCTGTCCATACTGAGGCAGATCCAGCAGTCATACAGTAAATGCAAGGAGTTTGGAGATGACAAGGTGCAGCTGGCCATGCAGACCTATGAAATGGTTGGTATCTTAGAAAATAAACATATTTTAGACACATGTTTATTGGGAGAAAACAACTTGAAAAATACACTGCCCTGTATTTAAGTAAGCATGGCCTGAATTTTGTGTAGGTGGATAAACACATCAGACGTCTGGACACGGATCTGGCTCGGTTTGAGGCTGACCTGAAGGAAAAGCAAATCGAGAGCACAGACTATGATTCCACCTCTAGTAAGGGGAAGAAAGGTGGGTTAACACTGTATTTTCCCACAGTTATGTGCTCAGTTAAGTAAATCCAAACTCAATATAATGCGTGTCTTGCATGCTTTTGTAATCCCAGGAGATTCCAGGCAAAAGGAGAAGAAGGCAGCTAAAACGAGGTCTAAAGTGAAGAGTTCAGATGAAGACAGCAGTCCTAAGAGTGCACAGAAGAAAGTGAAACTCCTTCAGCCGTACGTTGTGCATTGTTTTGCTTTTGATGGTCTCGTCATTGTTGTTTTTTTTTCCTTTTAAGTTAGTGTCATACTCTTTTTCTCACATACAACATTTTTTAATCATCAGAGGAGAATTCAACAGCCCTTCTTCCAACTTTGGGAACGTGCACCCATCCGATGTGCTGGATATGCCAGTGGACCCCAACGAGCCCACCTACTGCCTATGTCATCAGGTCTCCTATGGCGAGATGATCGGCTGTGACAACACTGATGTGAGTTTTGTATTAAAATGCCCTCTTACAGTCAATCAGAGGACACATGAGATTGGTATGGACATTTACATTTAATGTTGATGAATTTGTGTTGTCGTTTGTACAGTGAACCTGTTTAGAAAATTATAAAATTTGAAAGGGTACATGGTTTAGAGCACAAGTAATGATTCAGTAAAAGGACTAGATGTTATAGTCCCTGATAATGCATTTCTTTGAATGGAGAGAATCTTGAGGAAAGGCAGCCCGGGAACTTTACCAGCAACACATATCGTTGTGTGCCTCAACTTTTTTGTATTGTATTGTATCTTTATTTCAGACATATACAGAAAAAAAAAACTTTCGGTCTTTTACCCAAGCAAATCTGCAATTTTTTGGTAGATTAGAGATCTGATCTAGATTATCATATTAAGATTTGGGACACATCGTCAGTAGTGGACCTTGGATTCATCAGGTGTTTCGCCCATTATCACTAGACACCCTCGTCCAATGAGGGCCTACCAGGGTTGCTCAGGCCACGGAGTGTGTCACTAGTTTATGTTAAATTGTTATTTCTCTTCTTCTTTCTTCTGTTTAGTTTTCTACAGTTTATTTTCTCCTATCTATTCACTGCAACTGAGAAATAATACTTACCTCTTTAGCATTTATGGAGCCTCACTTCTTCAAAGGGATAGAAAAGGTGATAGAGAGAAGTAAGAGAAAAGGGACAAGATAGGAGAGAGCAGAGAGGAGAGCCGGAAGGGGGGTGCACGATCTGGCTTCCCACACCTCCCTGCCGGATCGGGCTGTACGCTCTTCCTCCCTACTGCCTCCTAGAAAAGGGAAGAAGAGCGGAATATTTTCTTTTCTCTCACAGTTAGCTGGACTGCCTTAGCTGCCCAAGTGAAGTCAGCCCTTTTTAACTGGTCCTCTCAGCAGTGTTAGCTAATTCTCTTATAGCCTGTCGTTGTGCCTGTCTGATCCCAATCTCTCTAAGCAGTTTTGCTGTTGTACTGGCAACAAAGCCCCTGCACCCCAATTCCACCGGGCGCACCTTGATCTTCCAACTTCTGTCCTCTGCTTCAGCTGCCAAGTTGGCATACTGCAGCTTCTTACGCTCAAATGCTTCCTCGATTGCTTCCTCCCATGGTACCGTCAGCTCAATGACGTACGCAAGTTTTTGGGAGTTAGGCCAAACGATAAGGTCTGGTCGCAGAGCACAACCAAATCAATTTTATAACCCACTTCAAGTGTCATAATATAAAGGCAAATCATACAGAGTAACAGAAACTAGAACTGGTGTTCTGAACGCTTTATATATTTTCTGGTGTTTAAGAGCATTTCTGTGTAAACACACAAAGGAGGCTGGACCACAGAGAGTCTTGGGATGCTTTCTTTGCAGTTGCTTCATTTAGCTTGTGACAGTTGTCTTTTGGCATAAGATGAAATGTCCCTTTTTATTGTCTTTACTGAACTTGAGAGGGAGATGTCCGGTTGTTTGGGTTCAATGTGCTGTCCATATCCACTGATCCCATTTTGTTTGGCAATAACAAAATTAAATATATTAATGATTGCCCACTTTTATTTGAGTTTTGTTCTGCTGTTTCAATACGAACCAAATTAAAAGAGGTTTGGTTATAGTGAAATACTCACACACATCCCTCTGATGTCCTCGGAACCACCAAACACAGGGAAACTTTTTTTTTTTTTTTCATTTAGTGCTTATGGTCGGTATATTTTTAACTTGGCGGCAGTTACATGTGTTTGTTTTAACCAGTTACAGTATGTCAGGGTTCGTACGGGTGCTTGAAATCCTTGAAAATGCTTGAATTTTAATGTTGTCTTTTCAAGGTTTGAAAAGTGCTTGAATTTCAGATGTGGTGCTTAAAAGTGCTTGAAAGTGTAACTGTATTTCATTCACCACAAATAACTATCTGATTGAATAGTTTTCTTATCAGATAGAGAAATAAAATGAGTCGCAAAATGTAGAGGCAAAATTTCCCCGCCTGGCTGCCTTGTGTCTGTTTCAATATGTGACCCCGCCCCTCCTTCGGACAGTCGGGGATGTGTGCGCTAACATACCTGTTGGTCGTTGTTTTAATGAGTGTTTGATGGAAAACAACAATGGCGGAGTTTGCGCTCTCCAGTCGCATGATAGGTGAGTCCTAGTAAATAATTTTCCAGTACGTGTACGTTACACATGCTATTTTAAAAAAATTATGATTATTATTTTGCTAGCTATCAAACTCGCTGGAGAAATGATTGAAACGCACTGAGTGTGATGCAGTATGGCAGCGCTATTATGGAATATGCTGTGAACTTAGCTAACATTACTTAGCAGTCATATGAGTTAATTTACTCAAGTGAAAGCTTTAAACATTAGCCTGATACATAACTAGCTAACTTGGCTTTCTGGTTAACCCTCTGGGGTCGACAGACCCAGAGTCTCCATTTCAACTTGGGTCGAACGTGCGGACTTCAAACTATATACCAGTGTTTAAATTGTGTTGATAGGCCACGTAAAACCGATGTTTTTTGTTTTTAATAAAACAGTGGCGTTTACTCCAGGAAGAAACGGTAAAAACGGCCTTTTCTAAGGAGAGCGCTAGCAAACACGCTTTGATTGTGAGTGAAAAACAACAGTCATTGGTGAAAAAAGAAAAAGCACTCCTTCCCTATTGGTGGAAAAATGTACCACGTCGACCAATCAAAAAAAAAAAAATGATATGGCAACATGTGGCATTTGGTTGTTTGGGAAGAGAGGGAAGTTTTAGGAGTGAGCGAAAGAGAGAGAGACAGTTTTGATACATGAGAAATTTGTGAGGTTTACCGTGTTTGGAGTCTCATGTTAGTGTGTTGTCTTGTGTAGTTAGTGTGTAGTGTAGTCGTTGTTTTGTGTGTCAGTTCTACTAGTGAATGTGACAGTAGCTGCAAAAAAGCCACCAAAGCCAGATTGCAGTGTAAATGCTGTGTGACACACCTGCTGTCAGACCTGCAGGTTTATCCCTGTGCTGTTCTCATCTGTGTTATAGTGGACACAAACTATTTTTTGGAGTTGCATAAATAATTTTTGTGCCTTCTTATTTGATGCAGAACACCTGATTGTTCTGTAAATAGTTTGAAATGGTTATATAAAAAACATCTCAGCCTTGGCTGCATTTTTAGGTAAATAGTACCATATAAGTTTTTTGTTTGCAAAACCTGTGCATATTTTTAAAAATGTACAATTTCTATTTGCATTTCAAGTTATGAAAATGATTCGTTAAACATGCCTGTGGTTTTTGCAGTCAAAAATATCACTTTCTACTCGTATTTTAAATTTTGTCTGAATTTAGATAAATTGTGCTGATACAGATTGTCAAAATGAGAAAATAACAGATTGGCAAGATAAACAGTTTTTAAAGTTGAAATATAGAGGCCAAATCAAAAGTAGTCAAAAACGGCCAATTATACCCTGGACCCCAGCTTTTTGGAGTATTTGAAATAATGGTAATATGAAGGACCGATCCATATGGTCACAAAGAATAGCCACTTGTTTCTGTGCCATCAGTTCCCCGGCTTTCATTCAAAATGTGTTTATCTTCAGCACCTGCACATTAAACTACTTAAAACTCATACATGTCTTCAAGCTCACACCGAGACCTGTGGGGCACAATCAGCCACTGAGACAGTACACACATTTATATGTGTATTTGTATATGAATATTTCATACTTTAAGGCTGCCTGTTTATTTAAGGGAGATGAACAAAATACATTGGAATTGTACATAATAACATCACAGATGATAAATTCAATAGATTTTAAGTAGATGCTTGTGCATTCTTAAAGTCTTATATGTTGAATTGAACTATGTTATCTGAAAAGCTTGAAAAGGGACCTTGAAAGTGCTTAAAAAGTGCTTGAATTTGACCCTGAAAAAGGCGTATGAACCCTGGTATGTGGAAAGCTTTTTTTTCCCAAGATGTCTGGTCTTGTCAGTTTTTAGCTTATTCTACAGGGGAAGAATGTTCATAATCAGACACATCAAGGAAAGGAGCATAGAAAAGAGAAGAAAATGAGGCTGCATTAAAAAAAAATACAGCAGCTGCTTTAGTAGTTTATACCTGTTCAGCTGTTCATTAATGCAAAGAACTAATTAGCCAGCCAATGACAGCAACTCAATGCATGTAGCTAAAAGTGCTTGCTCATAGGGGGTCATATGATTGTTGGGTTTTTCTCTGTATCTATGAAGCACCTTGAGGCGACTTTTGTTGTGATTTGGCGCTATATAAATAAAATTGAATTGAATTGAATATGGTCAAGGACCTGCTGAAGTTCCATCTGAGCATCAGAATGTGGAAGAAAGTTGAATTAAGTGATTTGGAATGTGACATCATCACCATCGTGGAGCTTCATGGATATGCAGCTGACAAATCTGCAGCAACTGTGTGACGCTATCATGTCATTTCGGACCAAAATCTCTGAGAACGTAATCAACACCTTGTCTTTGTGCCACAAAGAACTAAGCAGCTCTGACGGCAAAAAGAGGTCTAACTTGGTACTAGCAAGGCCTACCTATTAAAGTGTCTGGTGAGTGCACATTTATGCAATAAAGGCAAAGCCAGAGGATTGTGGAAAGTGGTTTAATATGTAGTAAATCACCTTCTAGTTCTAATTTCCTGTTATTTATTTGCTTATAATGGCGTTTTAAGTGGATGGAGCCCTGCTATTATCAGATTTAAAGAGCCATCTGTACATCTTAACAAAGGAAGAGAGGTTGCATTTGGAAGTGAGTAAATGACAGTGTGTCCCTTTGTGACATTTAATAAAGCACACAAAATGTGGTACCTTCACTGGTCCCTTTAATGAAGGAATGATATTATTTATTTTAATATCAATAAATACCATCCACATATCAAAAAAGGTCACGACAGTATAATTGTATCATACAGAGCTGACTCTGCGAGCATTAAATCAGATTAATAATAAAAAATAGAAGCTGAAATGGTATTATGTGTCTGTTATACTTTATAAAGTGCATGTACAGGCTCTTTCTTACATACATTTCCAAGATGCTAACCATAAATTAAGGTGCTGCAGCCCGGTGCCTCGCTGTGTGGATAAGGTCACAGATGGCAGTGTGACTGATTTATTAGCAGAAGCCACACTGTGAATATTACATGTGATGGCTCTTTTTGAACAGATTGTTCTCCATCATGTGTTCTAGAAAAATTTGATTTTTGTCTGTCCCAACTGCTTCATTTGCACAACACTTACCAGTATTTTGTCTGTTTTTGTTTTTTTCCAGTGCTCCATTGAGTGGTTCCATTTCGCATGTGTGGGGCTGACAACCAAACCGAGAGGCAAATGGTAAACAAAACTAAAAGAAATTGAGACTGTGATCTAATTTCACAAATGTGTTCAATAAGAGTGTTGAAAGTGTGCACCCTCACCACTCTTCATTTATGCTATGCAGGTACTGTCCACGGTGCTCTCAGGACAGAAAGAGGAAGTGAGAACAAATGGTTGTCCTGGAACGAAACACGGACTCTGATCAGATGGAAAATGAGAAGAATATTTCTTCATTAGTTACTAGAACTTTTTGTTTCTCATCTTCCTTAACATTTGGTGCTTTTTAAATTTTGGTTTACGTACTTGCCTTGGTCTGATGCAGAGTCTTTGAAGGAGCCAAGTGTTACAAATGTATTTAAATTTTGTTTTGTTTTTTTTTTTTTTTGGGATTTTTTTTGTTTGGTTTTTTTTTAATGGTTAACACTAATTTTGAGTTTTTGTTGTTACCTTTGGTGCTCTTTTTGTGACTTTTTTTTTTTTACATTTTATTTTCTGAGTGATTAATAAACACTATAACTGCCCATAATGGTATGACATTTGAATTTTCCACGATACTCTATACCGTATTCACATGTACAACTACAAAATTATATTTTCTTCCAAAAAAAAAAAGACCATGGATGATTTGATGCTTTGTCATATGGTTAGTTTCTTGTGCTTAGCCTTGGAACACTAGTTTAATTTTTCGATATAAGAAGAGGGCAAATTACAAAAAATAAATAAATGCTGCACCTTGACAGTATTAGTCACCTGTGGTAGTGAATTGAACCATTTCATTTTAACATTTGACTGAGTGCTGCATAGGAAGTAAGAATTTTTTTTTAAAAGTATTGTCATTTCTGTAGCTGAAATATTGGTACCGGGGAGAGGGGGTGATTGTGTTTCAATCATTTGAATACAGCTACTACCTCAAAAACCTTTTCTCTGTCCTTTGTGTGTGTCTGCGTTTGTAATTGTGGTTTGTAAAGTTTCTGACTTTGTGCTGTAGTGTGCCCGAGCGTCCGGCAGGTGGCAATGTTCGGTCAAACAGCAGCATGTCAACGTGGGCGGGGGCAAGTGACGTCAGAGTGTCGCCGCTTTGGCGCGATGTTCGGACAAATTTGAAAACTTACTGGATTTAGACCGTTTAGAGACGGTGAATACTAACAGGCTACGCGTGTTTCTACAGAGGTCCAGAGTTTGGCTAACAGGAGCACATTTGTTACGGGTGAGCTTTATGTTTATAAACTATAAGAAGTTGGTAGTTTGTTGTTGAAGCCATTTCCGTTTTTCAATAATGTAACTGCGTACAAGATACTGAGCTAGCCCTGCTAGTTAGCCCGCTAACTGCGTTAGCAGTAGCTGTTTTGCTTTGGTTAGCTAAACCCACAAAAATAAATGTTAGTCTTTGGTAAATAGAAGTAATTCTTCACATGGGCTGGAGTGTCTTAGAGAGTGTTATGCTGCACTTTAGCTCCTTAGGTAGGATCAAGAACGAGTTAAATTTTAAATGTGTTTAGTCGAATATTCGACTATCTCGCTTTGTAAAACAGTAAATATCAAGTAATATCAAATTCTTTCCCAACAGGAGCTAAGTTAGTTAAACATACAAATAAAGGCTGTCTTAATGATTCAGGGATGTCGTGGGACTTCTTTGTACCTGTGTGCGTGGGGGACCTTGTGAAGACTGGGGGGATCAACCAGTACGTCGTTCAGGATGTGGTCTCCGCAAAACAGCTCCCGTCCTGTCTCAACAGTAAGTTGTCAACATGTAGGCAGGTCACTGATAGTTTTTGGGGTTTTTTTGTTCTTTGGGGGGGTTATTTTTAATTTTTTTTTTTAAAACAAAATGTAGAACATCTGCACAGAAGGCATCGCATTTTCTTCAAACACCTCCAACAAGTCATTACCATCCAAGAATTGTCCCGCGCTAAGAATCTTTTTATTAACTTGTGTGTAACACCAACCTGCCAGAGGGTCGGCAGATGGAAATTAGCTAAAATTAACAAATAATTATAGTACTGGATTGCACCCAGCTTCTTATGTGTATATCACCATCCCCTAAAACAAACAGTCTCGACTTCAGTGATGGGTCGAGCCACCACTTAAGTCTCAGACACAATTATATAAATCTTTCCCAAGATTCCTGCTCATGTACCACACCCCCAAGTAAGGTTAATTAAAATACTTATGTACTTGCATTTTTTGTTTTGATTTTTTTACCCAAAATGACAAAATGTTGTCACTCTTCGAATACTTGGGGATGATTGTGCTAGTTTATTTATTCGTTTATTTTTTTTAATTCTGTTTCACACAGAATTCAAGGCAGCATTAAGGAGTCAGGGGCCTTTGTGTATACTAGAGCACTTCGACACTGGCTACAGTGTGCTGCAGTAAGTGTTTTCATGTATTGCCCACTTTTATTTATTGTGACTATTACTGTACAAAACAACTGTCTTTGTTTCTTTAGGCACTGTAAGGCGGTAGATCTGGCTGTTAAAGAAGATACTCTGGAATTACTAGTACAAGGTTGCTTTTTTTTTTTTTAAAAGAAATAATATTTTCTTGATGTTTAAATTGATAACTTTGATTTGTTGATGTGCTCACATAACCTGATTTTTTTTTTTTTTTTTTTTAAATAACCCTTGCCTTTCAGTGGTTAGTGGGCTGTCTGTTTCACTGCCGAGCATCCTTGTCTCCACCTCCCTGTCAGCTGCAGAGCGCAAGGAAAAACTTAACGCAGTTAAAATGAGCGTCTTCCTGCTTTGCAAACTCACAGAGAACCTGGAGAGTGATTCCTATAGGCAGAATATTGTCACAGCACCTGGGAAGGTATGCTCATTGCTTACTTAGCTAAAGGGTTCTTTGCATATGCCTGTTATCATAAATGTCCACTGATGAGCTTTAACTAGCTTTATGATTCAGTCAAACTAAGAGATTGAGTCTCTAGCCTGTTGTTATGTGGGTAGTCTTGGTTGTGTGGTAGAGTGTTATTGCACTGCTGTAAGGGCCCACCCAGAGTGAAATTGACACTTTCTATGCTGTGCCACTTCAAGAGAAATTGGGTAGTATAAGCAGGAGCTGTCAAACAATGTGTGGATGTTTGCCATTGTGTGCATAATGATCAGCTAGCAAGAGTCTATCAGTCTCTGTATAGTTGGTTTGGCTGGTGTGAATTGTTTTCTTTGGTAATCTGAGGACATGTATTGTGATTTACTTGATCTCAATACTATATTAAAGATTTTATAGTCCAACATCTATGAAGCTTAACTGCTCTTTTTATGTTGTACAGGGTGGTAAAAAAGGCAAAGCATGTGGAGAAGGACTTGTGCAGTGGGACTCAGAAAGAGAGCAGGTGCTACAGGCACTTGTGCAGCTCTTCCAATTGGACATCCGTTCACTGTGGAGCCTCTCCTTGGTGGAGGAAGAGTTCATCAGGTACTCTGCTGTCAGGAGAGCTCTGGCAGAGAATACAGTATCACGTTTTGCTGGTTTAATTCAGTTAGTTGGTGTCATTTACAACTTATCCATATCACTTCCGAGCATTCGGAACTCTGTAGCCTTAATTGGAACTCTTATGACAATGATGTGTGACTCTTCATTAATAATCTACAATTCTAATAAGGTTAGAAGAAATTTGGACTGTGGTAAATTGCCCAATGTAATGGTTTCGTTATGCACATTTCCTCACTTTCCACTTGTTTTATGGTTCTCAGTAAGGATATTCAGTAAATTGTTTGTCAGAAGACATTTATGTGGTAGTTTAACACTCACAACACTCCTAGCAGCACTTACCTCAGCTTTTAACATGCACTGTGTGTATCTGATGCTTCTGATGAATTCAAAACCTTGTCTACTACTCATTGTGGATTTTTGGTAACTTTTTATCCAGGTATTACCATAATCTAATATATAAAAAAACACACATTTATCTCTTCTTAGCTGTGTGACCTGCTGCTGCTACAAGCTCCTTGAGAACCCAACCATCAGCCATGTCAAGAGTAAACCCACCAGAGACTGTGTAATCCACCTCCTGGGGTTGCTGATTAAGAAATATAATCATCTCCTGGGTGAGTTGGTCAGACAAATGCAGTCCTATTACCGAGGAAACAAATTAATCCTGTCACTTTTGAGAATGTTGTCTGTAAATGGTGGTGGTGGGGGCCACTATAAGGTGTTCAGCTTTTCGGGAGACATAGCTGACTTGTAAGTTTGTTTGTTTTTTTTATTTGTCCTCTAAACTGTCACAGGTGCTGGTGTAAAAGTGATCCAGATGCTTCAACATTTTGAGCAGTTGTCATCAGTGTTTGCCCAGGCTGTGTCTGTGTGGAGCACAGAGTACGGAGTCAGAGCTATCATAGGAGAAGTCATACGGTCTGTACAATTTTTGTGTGTATACAGTATCCAGTATCCATTTCGTGAATCTGTTTGTGAAGTCTTATTTTGTGTTACAAATTTCTGTCTTTGTTTGTTTTTGTTTTTTTGTTGTTTTGTTTTTTTTTTTATCTCAGGGAGATTGGTCAGAAGTCAAGTGAGGAGTTGGCCAGAGAGGGGTCGGGAGTCAAAGCCTTTGCCTCCTTCCTCTCAGAAGTCAGTGCTTTGGTGCCTGAATTGATGATTCCCAACATCAGTGTTCTCATCACACACCTGGAAGGAGAGGTATGAGCACCGAACAGTGAGTAATTGATTGCAGCTCATGAATAAGAAAATTATTGTCCTTACATAAGTAGAGGCTGCCTGCCATATTGATTGGGTATAAACAATTGCTAATTAGAGGTCTATGTGATCATGTAAAACGGCACCAATTAATATTAATGACTCATCACAGTGACAGCCTTGATGTGTGAGCAACAGGGTTGCTCATTAAAGGAACTGTCCCTGTGTGAGCCCACAAGGAGTGGGCAGTTTTAAATCATCACAAACCTCTGCTCCTTGTGCTTCTTAAGTGCTTTTTTTTTAATGTCCTGTGTTGAGTTTTATGTAGTTTTGTTGGTCTAGGACAGACTGGGAAAGGATCCATTACACTTTGGTCAAGTTTGTTGCTTTTAAATGTGTTATAGAAATAAAATTGACGTTGACATCTACAATTCTTTTACAGTTGTCAAGATCCTGTCTTAGAAGTGGGTTGTCATTGGTTTTTGAAGTAATGTAAACACAAGATTAAAAAGGAATATAACAGTGTGGGATGAGCAAGCAGCATTCACTTTATTATTCTCTGCTATAGCCAGGAGACACTGTTTCTTGTATTTGGCTGGGTAACACACCACTGGGCACAATACATTTTTTTAAGACAAGACAAGGAAGGGTCTTTACAGCTCTAGTAAAATTTTATATAGTGCTTACATTACTCAGAGTAACAGGTAATGATTGGCTCAGATATTTACACTATTTTTCTCTGTTGCAATGGTCACTGTGTCAGATTCGGCAATTACAAAGTCATGAATCTTGCCTTTTTGTGACTGAGAGCCATGACAGACTGCACATTAATTCTCTTTCAGTCATGCTTCGTGTCTTTCACAGTGTACAAGATATTGTTGGAAGGTTGCTTGCTAGGGATTTACAGGAAAAGAATCTAAATAGACCTCTACATGATACTGGCTGTCTTCTGTCACTTCATACCTAGATACATTGGCAATGTCAGTCCTTTGTTTTTGTCATGATTTGTACCCAGTTGTGCAGTTGAAAGAAACCCACAAGGCATCGCAGGTGTAATGTCAGTTTTCATCCATTATAGTGCATTATGTGAGAGCACAGAGCATGTGTTACACCCATTTTGACCCTTGAAGACTCCCTTTTTCATTCACATTTGGTCATAATCATGTCTTTATCATATAGTCTAAATCTGCCATTGCATACTTCACGTCTGTTTTTACTGTTTCCAACTTTTCAGCAAAATACTGTTTCTCAGTTATTTCTAAGCTATCTAATGATTGTGTCCTAAAACTGCAAATTCAAGGGCATTTTTTATTTCAATCAAAGTACATTATCGTTAAAAGCAGAACAGAGTATTCTGCCCTGTGATGAGACCAAGGCGAATACGAGCTTACTGAATGAGAGTTGGGTTTCTCTTGCCTTGACTGGCAGGTAATCTTGGCAGTGCAGAGGAGGATTCCTGCTCTGCTGTAAGGGCCTGCCTACAGTGACTTGGCTCGACCCAAATTATTCCTCTGCAGTCACAGTGGAGTAATTTCTGGGTTGTCGCTGACAGCGTGTCTTATGGTTGTGCGTGTGCCTGCCCCCCCCCTTGCTCTCCCCGCTCCCCCGTGTCTGCCTCACGTGCTCCTGCCAGCCCTGCTCAGTTAAAAAAGGCAAGAAGTTCACCCAGCTTTCTTTACTGTTCAGTGAGCCATGAGTTTTGTCTTTGGTAATCTGAGGGCAGAGTTCTTAGTGAGGTTTTTCTGTTTTTGTAGGATTTAACAGATTGTTTCACTGAAATTCTTAATTTCCAACCTTTTTCATTTCTTTTTCCCAGAGTCACACAATGCGTGTTGCTGTCTGTGAGGTGCTGGGAGAGATCCTTGTGAGGGTCCTGTGCGGTGATGGGCTAGATGAGTCCGGTAGAGCTGACCGTGACCGTTTCTTTGACACACTGCAGGAGCATCTGCATGACTCGCACTCTCATGTCAGAACACGTGTACTGCAGGTCTACACACGCATCGTCAATAGCAAAGTAGGTTTGCTCATCAGCTATTGTGTTTGTAAAAGAATGCTGTTGCTCCTGGTAACATAAGTCATCTGTGTTTAGGCGCTGCCCCTGTGTCGGTATAGCGAGGTGATGGAGCTTGCTGTTGGACGGCTGATGGACAAATCTATAAATGTGGTTAAGAGTTCCATCCAACTGCTGGCTGCCTTCATAGCACACAATCCTTATAGCTGCAAGGTAAATAACTATGCGTCAAACTCTAAATAGCAGGTGTTCTTCAGGTTTCCTGATATAATAGAATATTTATCTTGTCTTTCAGCTGAGCAGTGCAGATCTGAAGAAACCACTGGAGAAGGAGACTTCTAAACTCAGAGAATTGAAAGAGAAACTGGAGGGGACAGCACCTGGTAAACAAAACCTGAGTGATTATTCACAAGTATTGCTATGAATCTCCCCTGATGTTTTATTTTATTATTTAAGACTAATTCACATTTTGCCCTGTGATGAGACCAAGGCGAATATGAGCTTGCTGAATGAGATCTGGGTTCCTCTTGCCTTGACTGGCAGGTAATCTTGGCAGTGCAGAGGAGGATTCCTGCTCTGCTGTAAGGGCCTGCCTACAGTGACTTGGCTCGACTTGAATTATTCCCTTAAAGTTATAGCGGAGTAACCACGAGGATGAAGCTCACAGTGTGTGTTTGTGTGTAAGGGGCAAGAAGTTCACCCAGCTCTCACTGCTGTTCAGTCAGCCATGAGCTGTTTCTTTGGTAATCTGAGGGCCAAGTTCAGAAATTCGCTTAAATTCAGCATGCCATGTATGTCATCACAAGCAAACAGAAAACAAACCATTGTCTCAGAATTTAAACATCTGTTAAGTGTGAGATCCAGTTATTAAACAAAATGTTTTTTTTTAAAGATGTCTTTCATCTGATGTAACAATATTCATGCTGAAAACAGAAATACGTTTTGTAATTGGTTTGATGAATAGCAATACAGCATAAATGATGAACTATAATATTTATTTTTAGATAAGTTGTTTGTTTGTTTTAAACTTTTGAAGAAATCTGTTCTTGTTTGTTTAATCTGTTTTTCACAATGGGGAAAAATATTAACTAGTTTACTACATTGCCAGAAATCAGAACATTTAAATTTTTTATTAGCTTTAGAAGAATGACAAGTTTAAATATGAGGACTCTGGAGCCCACCATTCCTTACTAAATTCTTGGCCTAAACAACAATCATCTTACCATTTTGTCCTGCTGCTAAATTATTCTGTTTTTAATCTCTGTTGGCACATTGTTGTACTTTTACTTTTTTCATTTTCTTTTTTTCACTCTTTCTCTTTGTAGGTCTAAGCTGAGTCATCACCATTGAATTTATTTTATTTTTTTCTCTTTCCCTCCCGGCAGTGGCAGTGATTAAAGCATCTGAGCTGTGGGCTGCTATGGTGCCTGAGCTCCTCGTCACTGTCAGGAAAGAACTGGAGCCCACAAGCGAAGAAGAGAAGGAGCAGCAGGAGGACGAGGAAGGCGGGGAGGTGGAGGAGGAAAAGGAGGCAGAAGACGACAGAGCAACCGCGGTGAAGATAGCTCAGTACCTCCGTGTCAACAAGTACAGGTGATGATAATCACCAGTGGAGGCCTGTGTAGTGTCACTAACTGGAGGATTTTTTTTTCTCCCTTGCTGTCAGTAGCCTACAATTTTCATTTTTTATTTATTTTTTTTAATGGGGCTTTTCTTTTGTGTTGCATTCTACAGGGATGCTGTGCAGCTCAGTATAAGAGCTCACAGCTGCTTCCCAGAATCTGAGATGTTTACTTCTCTGTCCACTCTCACACCTGAGAATATGATGGACACACTGGCTCTGATTTTCAAAGGTAAAAGTTGTACTCAGTGTGGCTGAAAATTGCTCTTCCTGGTGACATTTAATAGAAGTTGTATTGAGAACATAAACATGTTTTTTAATGTTTTTGTTTTGTCCCTGGGGGGTGTTTTTACAGCTGTCTCATTTGTAATGTGCACCATTCAGCCATGACATTAAAACCACTTAAGTGAATAACATCAGCTTTCTTTTTACAATGCAATATTTTGCTGGTTCCTAGCATACATTACTTTGGGAAGTACTCCCACCTGTTCACACATCATTGGCTCAGAAACTGCGTAAAGAACATGAAAAAGAACCCAGCATGTACACCATGACACCAAATGTCTTCATTTGCAGCATTCTTGTAACTCCATCTGCTGCAACTGGAAAAAAAACAACAACATTTTTTATTATTATTATGTAATTAAAGGTGAGAGGGTTTGCTATCGGTGGCCCTGTGCCAGACAATACAATATGTGCCCAGACTTCACACGCCTCGTCTTGAACCCATCCAAATTATTATTATTATTTTTAAAAAGGACTTGGAAAGTGGTAGGCAGTTCGGTTTTATGTTTTAATTTAGAACGTTTTTTTTTTTTTATCTCATACAGTTTCATAAACAGTTGAGCTGCAGTCAAACAATGTTTTAAACTTGGTTGATTGAACTCCCATTTGATCTTAAGTGTACAATACTTGACATTTTCCTCAGGCTCTGATGATGACACTTCTGAGCTCAACCACAATTTGCCACCGACGCCGCAGAAAGAACCAGAGAAAGAGGGTGAGGATGGTGAGCTGAAGAAGCAAGAGATGTTGGTGCAGTACCTGAAAGATACAGAAACCTTCGCTTTACAAGTAGAGAGAGCAATCTCTGTCATCAACACCATGCTGTACTGGAAAACAACTTCAGGTAGACGGCCGTATCCATTACACAGTAAACTAATGTAATCTTGTAGATTTCTGTAAAGTTTTTTAATCTAACAGAATCTTCAGCTGTTTTTTTTTTGTTTTTTGTTTTTTTTTTGTTTGTTTGTTTTTCTTTTAGTGGTCCAGGAGGCTGTGCAGTTTTGTGTGACGGTGTGCGAGTTCAGTGTCGCTAACTCTATCAGTGGAGTGAGGAAAATGTTGCCTCTGGTTTGGTCAACTGATGCTGCAATTAAAGATGCAGTCATTCACGCTTACAGGCGTCTGTATCTGAACCCCCAGGGAGACACCATCAGGTTTGTAAGACCTCACACATATTTGAGTTATGAATAAGTTACCCATTCTTTCATGTCCTAAGTGTACTGGCATTATGACGTTAAAAATAACTAAGCTAACACAAAATAAATGCTGGACGCTTCTCTAAGATGGTTAAGAATAGAAAGTATTGCTTCTAGAAAGACTTCTTCTTCCCTCCTTGAATTCTCTTTTCTTTTTTATCCAGTTCATGGTTGTGGGACTTTTCTGTTTGCATATTTATTTTAATCAAAACAAAGGACTGTTGTCCCTCTGATGTCATTTTCTGTAATCTTTTCATTAACAATTACAGTAGCATTAGGCTATTGCTGGTTTAATGTCACTGACTAAAGCACGACTCGTATAGCATTTAATAAATATAAATAAATAAAATGACTTGTCTGGCTTATATTGTTTGGACCATTTTTTAAAATCAAATTTTATTACATATTTTTTTAAGGCCTGGGCCAAAATTAATGGTAAATACAATATTGTGATTAAAGCAAAACCTTAAAAACAAGCATCTGTCTAATCCTTTTTTTAGGACGAAAGCCCAGACTCTTGTTGATAGTCTCTCTGAGCTGATGGTGGATGCATCTCTGGGAACAATCCAGTGTCTTGAGGAAATTGTAAGTGACTCTGTTATTACTCTCATGGATATTTCTGTGTGTGATGCTCGGCTGTAAAAACGCATCCTCTAATCCTGAAACATTAGTGTCTCCATGTTGAGGTATTTACGAGTATATACAAGTTGTTGTTTTGTTTTTTTGTTTTTTTACTGTAACTATTCAATCATGTCTCTATAGGTACAGGAGTTCTTCAGCAGTGGCAGCAGTCTCCAGTCCACTGTAGTTCAGGTCTTGTGGGAGAGATTTACTGGTAAACGAGAAACTTCTAGCTTATACAAGCGAGCTGCAGTCTTACTGCTGGGCATGGCTGCAAGGTGAGAGTTCCACTGCTCTACTCTAAATGAGCCCAAGGTGACTAGAGTCCCTGTAGTCCAGCAGTTATGTATATATACCGCATATATAGTTTTTGTTGTTAAGCCTATAAAGTGTAGTTATCACCTGTGGAATTGTGATCAGTCCTTGTTTTTACTTACTTTTTCATTCTGTCTATCTTATAATATGACCTTTTTTTTTGTATATAGTACTCTGTGCAACAGAGTACACGGGATGTCACCCAAAACGGTTATTGTGAGGTGTACAATAATTACCCATGGTGCTTTACAGCTTGTAAGAAGCTTCAAAAGCCTTACTTAATTAGACTTTACCTCATTTTTGTCTTCAAGATAATCATCTTGTGCTCCTCCAGACTGTTTACTGTGTGTTGCTTTTTATTTAGCTGTTTCCCCTTTTTCACATGTTGAATATCTTCTAGCTTGTAATATCGTAGATGGCATTTAGCTAGCATTCCATACCATATTTGGATGACAGGGTGGATTGCTAAAGCTGCCAAAGCTTTAGTCCTGGCAGCTCAACACTAGCGTTCTCTATCATAACACTTGTCAGTCAAAGAGGCCACACTCCTAACTGGTGTTTTATCCCAAAAAGTTCATGTTGAATCTGTTCATCTGGACCTTGTGTTTTAAAAAAAAAAAAAAAAAA